>NW_005842878.1:143885-154168 GCF_000455745.1 Alligator sinensis
AACTGTATCTTTCATTTGCATAATAAACTTTTTGGGGCAATTTCTATGGTAACATTTCATGGTTAATAGAAAGCAATTTGCTTTTCTTTATTAAGTACATTAAAACTTCATGCCCCAGACATCATTGACTGTAAACATTTGATTCTACTCAAATTTAATGCACCAAGGCATTTTGCTCTGCCATATTAGGTTTATTTATGTGCTATGTTCTGGATTGTTAGCTGCTAATGAGACTTCAGCTCTTATTGCTCTAAGGCCTGAACACTAACCTCATTTTAATGAGTTCATTATTTGCTGTCTTCTGAATGGAAGACAACAAATTTTCCTTTTAATTAAAGGTCAAAACACCTCTAGCTAAGGAAAGTGAAGGGGTTATCAAACCCTTGGAGAAGCTAAAAGAATGCCTTTTCTCATTTCTATGCCAAGCATAGGCATAGAAAGGCCAGACTGAGTTGGGAGGTATTTTGTGGAGACAGAAATGCTAAATTTAAGCTAAGTGATAACGACACTAAAACATGGTACTAGTATTCCCAGGACATTGTAAAAAACTAAAGTCAGCCAAAGTAATTAAAGAGGCTTTACTCTTAACCCAAAGGTCATCATGGATCAATACCACTGCTGAAGTGTGATCCCTTGTTTGCCTGAAGAATGATTTATAGGGTGCAGAGGACAGATGCCAGATTAACTGAGCCAACAAAAACTAATCTCATATTTCTTATCAGTGAAATTGAGTCAAATGCAATCAATAGTTTGTGTGCTGTTTTATTGACACATGCAGAGAAATGTGTGTGAGTTCTGTGAACACTTCCTTTGTGTAACGTTGCATCTATATTTGTGTGAAAACATCCATAGTCACGTGAATAGGATTTCACTTAACAAGCAATTCTGCTTAGGACAGAAGAGTACTTGCAAGTGAGGTACTGCTCAGTGTGAGTATGACAGGTTCAGTTAGGATTTTGATTCCAAGGGCAATTCTAAGATTCTAAAAAGAAAAATCCATTCCTATTTGGAAAGAAAGTAAGAATTTCCAATATTTTCTGCAGAAGGGAATTTCCAAAATGAATCATTTCTTAAAAGCCTGAAACAAAATGATTCCTTTTCTCTGCAATGAAATGAGCTCCAAGGATTCTCTTGGTCATTTCTGTGGAGTTGGGGACAGACTAGAGAGTTTAAGGAGCTGAGAATCAACTCATGGATTCCTCTGCTGTGGGATGTAGATCCCCGTGCTCTCAACAAGGCTTCAAAGGCTTCCAGACTCCTGGCTGCATGGCAGGGGGCCGAGAAGTCCTGAGAGCTCTGACTCCGGTGCTACATATCTGGGGGTCAAGACCCCTCTAGACCTAAGATTTCAGATTTTCATAAAAGGCAGGAAGCTGGAAATTCGGTGGCCCTTGGTTCTAGGTTGGTCCATAGGCTAGGGCTTCCCCAGAACTACAGGCCCTGAATGCTCAGGCTGCAAAGAATACCTCTGACCAAGTTGTCAGGAAATCAATCGGATATGTCTACTGCCCCCCGCCTGTGTTTTAGCAAAAGTTTGTCAAAACAGATGTTCCTGTGAAACAACCTCCTTTTAAGAAAAAAAGGAAAGAAAGAGGGGGTTTCCAGATGCCTAAATTATATTCTGTCCTTTAATTTATTGGTTAATATTATGAATGTAGTAAATAGGACATTGAACAGCAGCAATACCTCGTGCTCACACAATCTATCTCTAATTTGGCACTATCCTCTTTAATTATTCCATTTTCAGAATATCACATGAGGAAGTGGTCTTTAGTGGGAAAAGTTTTCAAATATCTGCCAAACCAAAGTTAAGTAGCCAAAGCTGAATCAACACGCATGATGGCTACATTGACATTTAAAGATGATATGAAAGGAAGTCTCAAAAATTATAAGGTTTTTATTGTCTGGGGTCATAATTTATTGTGAAGAGAGTAGACTCCCTCTATAAACGGTTCATCACTGCCAGTTTCTCTTCCTCTGAGATGCAATAGTTGTTTAGTTTCTAAAGAAAATGTGCCTATTCTTTTCTCTTTCATGTATACTTAGAAATGCCAGTTATTCTTACTTGCAAGCAAAACTATTTCAGAAAACTGCCCAGTTATTTGCTCTTTAACATCTACCCTTGATGTGTTTGCTGTTATATGGCACCGATGTTTGTTTTCAAGCTGTGATCTGTGAAACAGATGCTGGTGGTGTGTGGAAAGTTGGCCAGTCACACAGTCCTGGTTCTCCTCCTAACGTCCAGCTGAAAATTTGCAAAAAATGAGCTAAAAATACATTTAGTAATTTTCCAATTTTTTTCCATGCAATCAACTCTTGTAGTTTATATAGAGATGTGGATTATGGATTGTGAATGCACCGGTAGGTGGTCCGTAGAATGGTGTATGGGACAGGAGATTCCATAGCAGGGGTCTCCCAATGGCCTAGTTATGAAAAAGTCAAAATTTTATTATGGCTCTTGCAATTTTCAAAGCAACTGTAATCCTCATACCACCCCAATCACAAGGATCAGTCTCAGCGCTTTACAGGGGAGGAAACTAAGGCAGAAATTACTTGTCTGCTACCACTGCAAGAGTTAATTCAAGGTTCTAACTTCAGGGTTCCTTGGTCTCAGTCTTATGTTTAGATCTTTGGTTACCACTCTTTCTCTTGAAAAAATTCCTTAGGAATATATATAGCTAATGCTGGGAAAAAAACAGAGAATGGGTTGAATCCTGACCCTCTTAAATCAATGATAGTTTTACCATTGATTTCAATGAGTCGTGAAATTCAATTTGTGTAGAAAATGTTCGTGATGTAATCTGCAGATTATAGATTATGTTTTTTCCCAATAAAAAAAGTATTACATTATTGATTTATGGGATAGATTTTCAAAGGTATTTAGGCAGTTAATTGCTGTGGATAAAGCACCTTGTGTGATTTTCAAACCCATGCAGATTAGGTGCCTAATTCCTTTTGAAATCAATCAGTATTTTTAGTTGGTAAAATACCTTTGAAAATCTGCCATTCAATGATCATTTGTACAATAAAAAAAAATGGAAACATGTCCCATACACTAGGATCAGTAAGACTTTGTCTTTCTCCATGAAACTGAATACAAGTGCATGCCTCATTATAACAAGTTTTTGCCAAGTGATCATGAACTACTTAACATCTCTTGTTTATACAGTCTATGCTATAATGCTCTAATAATCAGCTGCAGTTCAGTCATACCATTCTTTACTACAGGTGGCACTTGTGAATAATAATCATTATTATTGGTAATCACCAAAAATCATGGCAGGAAAGGAGTCACAGAGTTTCATCAGGAGGTATTGGATGGAGTAGTTTAATAAGAGTTAATATAATGGCCCAAATTGTACCCTGACTTACACTGTTGTGAAAGATCATTATTATGTTATTTAAATCAATGAATACCCAAGGGATACTGAAAATTCAGAAGAAATGTTTGGCAATTTAAAAGAGTTTAGGAACAACAGCTATAAACACACTCATATGCTTACTGAATTCATGTTTTTGAATTCAGATTTTCAACTGAGGTCAGGAAATATGTCATAAAATTAAATAAATTAGATATTTATCAATTAAAAAAATAGTGTGGAAGGATGAAACTGCATGTGAAAGTAATGTGAACAGCAGATAATATGTGAATGATTATAAAATATAAAAATTTCAAATGGAACATAACACAATTCTCCAATATTTTAGGAAGTTTTGGTATTTCATATTCTAAAGTGAACTTAATACCTAGATGCTTCTGCTGATGATCTATATACAGCAAGGGTGAGCAAGATATGGCCCACAGGTCAGATCTGTTACACAGAATCATATAGTCTGGCACATGAAGCTCGCCAGGTGTCCAGATATTTGGTGGCAGGGAGCAGTGGCAGCAGTAATTACAATTGCTATGGCTCTTGGTGACATGGCTGCTTCCACTTGTCCTGCTGCCAAATTTCTGGACCTGTGGGGAGCCCCACCAACCAGATGATGTGGTTCTTCATGCTAGCCCAGGCCCACACATTGGATTGGGCCTGCAGACCAGGTCTGGCCTGTGAACTGTCTTTAATTCTTGGAACATTCTCTTTCTAGTTTTCCAGTTTCCTCACTTTTCAACCTCACTCACAAAATCTATGGATTATGACTAGTTTCCTAATAACAGCCTTCCCCCAGATAGTGTCAGCTCCGCTTCTTTCTTTACCCAAAGTTATTATTGAATAAAACACCATGCAAGTCCACTTCTACTGAGCAAGACAGAACTGAACAATTCTATATCTGAGTTCGTCTTCCATTACTGGGGTGCAATTCCTATGAAGATCTCTCAAGGTAACTTAAGGCAGACTCAGGTCCTTTATACATAAATATGACTTTTTATTTTTACTTGTGGTAGTACTTGTCTTTTTCTTTTCTCCTTTTTTTCAACTGTTGGCACTATAGTCTATGCTTGTCTAAGTCTAGGATATAATATGGAAAATCAAGACTTCACATAGGAACTGAGAGTGTACATTAGCTCCTAGGTGAAGCCCTAGCTTTCAATTCCCATTTAAATCTCTGGGTGTTGAGGATAATATCCATTTTAGAAGAGATACCCAACATTTTGTAGTACTGCATGCTAAGACCCATTCTGAAGTTTACTAAAATCTATAGAAGTCATTCCATGGAAGTTAAGAAGAATCTTTCCATCAGTTCAAATGGATTTAAGATCAGGATTGTATATACTGTAAGATGGGGGTATATTTTTTATTATTTCTGTAAACTGTTATACTAATTCACAGAGTTATAAAAATAATTAGCACTAAGTTCTCTGATGATACAAAACATAGTCATCTATTTCTGCAGCTCTATTTTTTATTTTAGAGCTACTACTTCCAGTCTCTTCTACATTTCCCTTAGTGTCTTAGTGAGCAGTCTGACAGGATATGTAGGTCTAGTTTAACCAGGAAAGGGGTCACGTTATAACCTCATATGTAATGTTTATTGTAAACATAAGAATTTATTTTTCCTTTGTGAGTATAAACCCAATTTATAAAAATTGCTTATGCTGCTATTGTTCATCTCTTAGAATCTGAAAACTGTCAAAAATCTAATTGTACATAACTAAGTGCAGAGGAGTATTGCCATGTCAGAAAATGTTCAAACAGTTTCAGCTGAGCAAGATGAATGGGAAAATACTACACTGAATACATCAACTAGTCATGAGTTATTGACTAATAGTATTGCTTGAAGGTCCTGAATACTGCATTTGGGTAAGCACTTGGAACTATTAATAGTGATACAGTATTTTAAAAAACTGCATGACAGTGCAAAACTTAGTCCAACTAGGGTAAATTCAATAAAGTTGAACTAGTATAACTGAAACTAGAAGCTGACGTGTAGCATCTGTTTTCTAGCTAAACACAGGTATTTCCTATAGCTACTAATGGGAGTTATACACAAGTATCTACGGATGCTGCACCCTGAATGCATTAATCCTGCTGCAGAACAAGGTCATTTGCACTGCAGTACCCTCAGGCAGAAGTGATGTAGTGGTTCATTGGCTTTCAACAGAACAGTTAAAGGTCTCAAAGCACATTTCTTATCAATCCTTATTATCAGAGGTTTATGCAACTTCAGGAAAAAAAACCTCCCTCTCCAAGAAATTCCTTTTTAGGATTAACTCAGTCCTGCCAGCCTGGAAAAAAAACTTGAATTTGTTTTTCATTTCAACTAAAGTTCATAAGGCAAATGTAATTTTATTTAAATATAGTCTCCTCACCTCCCAAATCCCACCCCCCTCAACCTCCCCACAAGAAAACTTGCCCGGTACAATCTCTGGTCCCTGCATGGTGATTTTTGCAGCAATTTAAAATGAACAATTACAGCATCACAGTGGGTATGTCTATACATTCATTAATGTGCTTTTGGTAATGTGCATTAAATTTAGTATCTCCATTGTGATGTACTAGAAAATGGCACATTAGCCTATTTTAATTCACATTAGCGAAAGTACATTTTTTTTGTGGTGCTTTAATGCGCATTAAAATAGCAAATGCTCATTAAAGTACACACATAGACACAGCCAGCCACATCTTCATTGTTTAGAACCAAGTTTTAACAGCTGGATTTAGGGTTCAATTCTCTTGAAAGGAAGAGAGGCTATATGGTTTTTGTCAGCATTTCCTTCTTTCATTTTTACTGATCTTATTGGATAACCTAGTTATAAATATATCTGGTTTCCCAGTTATTCTTATTATTTGTTTAGCTGCAATACTGTACTTGCTTGCCAATAGGAGAGATAATGAAGGCATCCCCAGTCTCAAGGGGTCTGCAGTCTGAAAGATGAACCCACCTGGCAACATTTCCATCTGGATTTCACTATCTCCTTTCTTTCCCCAAGGCTGAGCTCCAACATCGCATTTTTAAGTTAAGAAATTTCCAGTTTTCAGTATTATTTATAGTGCAGGTGTATAACTAATCTTATTTTCTTCTGTTCTTACAGAGGGCTATAATGTGACCTTTAATGACTAGGGTAGGTACAAGTTTCACTATTCCAGAAGAAGCATGATAAGCTTTGGTTTGGCAGATACTTCAAAACCCTTCCCACTTCTCCTAGTATGATATTCCTAGGTAAGCAGAGGAAGAATTGTTCATGATTAGACCCTTTGGTATGGGGCAATTTGTTTCTCTTTGTAACCTGCCAGATCTGTTGGCCACTGTATATGGAAGACAGAACCACAGTCCTGCTCCTTGCTTTCTGCTCTTCCCCCAGCAGATATTGTGAGAGAGAAGGGAACAAACTCCTATGATCCCCAGAAGATCCCTGGCTGATCCCCCTCATTGTAACTATGTAAAATTCAGAGGGAGGATGCTTGGTTAGTTAGTTCAATCTTATCATATAAAAAACAATTCTGATTATTCTTTAAAAAGGGGTAAATGAACCCAAGGGCATTGTCAACATGAAGATAATTCTAATATTATAAAAGGCTTAGTACTTCCACCTGTCTGTCCATAACACTGGGGGCCAGCTATGCCTGTGTTCTGGAGATGGCGGGCAGCAATAGGCTGCATGGGCCCCACCCCCTCAGGCAGGGAGCCAGAGGTGGAGGAAGCCCTTAGGTTTTAAAACTGTATGGATTTGCCCCGACTCCTGTCAAAGCTGATAGGAGACAAAGGCAGGAGAACCTAGGGGGAGCTTCAGCAGGGCTGAGCAGCTCAGCCTGCCCCACTCCCAGCAATTGCACTCTCTGCCTGCCGGCACTGTCTGTACCATGTAGACTGGCTGCATCACTGGAGCAGAGAGCATGGAGTTGCCTGGTAGGGTGTGTGCATGTCTGGTGTGGATGTGTGTTGTGGGGGTGTCTGGGGATGTGTGGTGTGGGGATGTGTGGGGTGCGTGTGGTCAAAAGAGTATCATCCCTGTGTAAACCACCTCATCCAAGTATTTGTTCAATCTGATTATAAAAACTTCCTCAACTTTTCTAGGCAGCCTGTTCCAGTACTTAATGATCCACATAATTAGCAAGTCCTTCCTAATATCCAATCTAAATTTCCATTGCTCCAATTTAAGACCATTACTCCTTGTCCTGTTCTCTGTATCCCAAGAGATTAGTCTATCACCAAATTCTCTATAGCCTCACTTCAAGTTTTTGAAGACAGTTATAAAATGCCACCTCATTTTTTCTTCCAGACTAAATAATCCCTGTTCTTCCAACCTTTCCTCATGAGTCATATTTCCTAGACTAATAATAATTATTGTTGGACTTCGCTGAACTCTTTCTAATTTGTTTAAACTGAAATTAGTACTCAAAGTGACACCTCACCAATGCATGGAAAAATAATTTCCCTAGACTTGCAAATGCTGCTATTAAGACAGTCCAGTGTGCTATTGACTTTTTTCTTCAGCAAGACCACACTGTTGACTTCTATTCAGTTTATGGTCCACTACAACCCCTAGGCCCTTTTTTGCAGGAATACAAAAAAGTACAAAAGGAAATCACAGTTGCGGGATCACAGTTGTCTTGTGATTTTTCTGTCCCCCCCCCCCCCCCCCCCCCCCCCTAATCCTCCTATGTATGGATATTTTTTAATGTGAGTCCATGGTATTCAAACTTATAGTGAGAGATAGAGACACTTGCTTCCAGGGGGATAGTAATAAAGATTGGACAGCCCTTTCTGGTGGAGGTGGGGGGGGGGTGCAGATTGCAGTGGCAGGTGGCACCAATAGAGGGTTGCAGGATTCAGGCTATAAGCCACAAGCTCTAAAAGTAATGGGAAACACCTGTGCCCCAGGGTAAGAAAGAAAGTTCAGGTGACCAGAAGGTGTGGAGCTAGGAGCTATATGATCCCAGCTCCTGGACTGGAGTCTCACTCTGGCCCAGAACAAGGTGGGAAAAGGAGCTGTATGAAGAATTTTGCAAACTTGGACCTGAAAGCCAGAGAGAAAGAAAGTTCCCGGAAAGGCACTGGCCCAAAAGGGGATAAGGCTGACTGAGTGGAAGTTGGCAGCACCTATTGAAGCTGGGGACTCAAAGTAACCCACATAAGACAGAAGGGAGAGAAGCCTTAGGAAAAAGCAACTCTGTGCTATGGACAGAAGAGGGGGCGGGAATCTTATCAAAAGTATCCCTAGTTTATTGGTGCGAACAGAAGTAACAGTTTTTTCCTAATATAGCCACAAAAAGCAGTTTATAGCTGTGACCAAGCACAAGTGCACAACTGCAGACAGCTTCAAAAATGGTTGATTGGGTGAAAACTTGACCTGGATGGTGATTAGAGTGTAGAACACACTTGGGTTAGCTGCAGGAGGGCACCAGAGCCAGCTTAGAGGTGGAGCTCATTATACCCCTGCACTTTTGATGGATTTGCTCTTCCTAGAATTGCCTGTTTCAGTGACAGTGCATCATCTTGGACAATGACTAATTAGCAGTTCACACACACTAAATTTGCTCATCTTTCTCCAAACCTTCAAGACAGAAAAGTTACTGCTCAGAAGAGAAATCCTTAAGTTTCCAGAACAAGACCATGATTTTTCCATTAGTCAATGATTTCCACTATCTAGAGCTGGTAGGTATGACGAAGTTTAATAGGGCCATGTTTTGCTTGGGCAGTTTTGAGCTCCTTCTTTTAGTTCTCATATCTCAAACTCCAGTGATATCTTTATCTATCAGTCTTTCAGAAAATGAACTAAAAGGAAGAGAGATTCTTCAGTGGATGTCTAGTCAGATCCCCTTCCACTCCAGATGGTCATGAATTTAAAACTAACCAGTTCATTGAAACTACCATTAAATGAAGTGACGCAGGCAAATATAAAGGGAAAACAACTTTCATGTATGAAGAGCCAGAGAAAATGCCATTAGATCACAAAAAAAGCTTCAGAGAGTATTAACAACCCTATCAACAAATAGGGCAATGGTAACCTATCCAAACAATGAAGTCTGTCAAAGTGACTGGGTACAACCAACAGCTGCTAAGTTCCAAGAACTTTCCCAAAACAAAAGCCTCTAGCCATTAAAGCCATCTGTTTCCAGGCCAATGTGAACCAGCAATTGAGAGCACAAGTAAAGGAAATTAAAACAAGTTATCTTCTAGGAGCAGTTCTCACACAAATAATTATATCATTCATTCAACAGTGTTGC
Organism: Alligator sinensis; assembly: GCF_000455745.1. NCBI lineage: Eukaryota > Metazoa > Chordata > Crocodylia > Alligatoridae > Alligator > Alligator sinensis. The sequence continues at coordinate 153,497 of NW_005842878.1, forward strand.
CTCCTGCAGCACCAAATTGAGTTAATTCTTTGGTTATCTGCATCAGTTCCCCACATCTGGAATAAGAACAAAATAACTCACATGAAATGATTTAAGGTCTAGAAAACCTGTCTGACAGTTAACATTTTTTTCTTGGAACAATAGCCATTTTCTATTTTAAGAGGGCCCTTAATAATGACAATAGTAACAAGAGTGAAAGAAGTCTTCTGTTTGACTTTTTGATCCAGCAGACTAAGGTGTAACATGATTCAGTTGATGGAAAGTAAGCTCTAGGCTACCTCAAGCAGATGTTAAGGATGAAATATCATGCAAAAATTACTGGTTGATATTTTATGCTCTGTATTATTTAGGAAGACAGACTAAATGGTCATAAAAATCCCATCTGGCCTTTAAATCTGTGAGGACCTGTGAACCTCACAGACCTTGGTTCTTACATTCTAGTAAATATTCTAGTGTGCAACCTTACATGAGTCCCAATCTATAACAAACTCGCCTGTTTCTGGAACCCATATCTTCAAACCCTAACTTCAACAGCAGGTACTTGAAACCTGAATCAGTCAATATACAGAAATTCTAAATAGGTTTTCTTCTAAAATATAGTAAATATCAGGGAACTTATAGGGTCAGGTAGTCTGGTGTAAAAGATAAGGTACTGTGGGCATGTCTACACGA
>NW_005842878.1:154178-155749 GCF_000455745.1 Alligator sinensis
TGTAGCGATCATGTGTGTCTACACATGATTGCCAGCTACGTCACTGTGGCAGCACACTTCCTGGGTATAGTGTGAAATTTTACTGTGTCCCCCACACATGGTGCAGTAGCCACTCATACTGTGCCGTGCTTTAGGAACTACTAAAGCACAGCAATGTGTAGATGCAGCCAGTTTCTCTTCATTTATCCATTAAAGGCATATTAATGTTCCTTATCTTTCAGTTTTTATTGAGAATTCCTTACAGGACACTTTCTCCTTATCATAAAGAAGATGGATATTGTTACATCTTTATATTCCTTATTTCTTAAAAATCTTTTTAGTTTTATCCAACCAGTAAGTATCCTTCTGAAAAATGTTTTGCAAATGGCATCCAAAAAACATTCAGATCCCTCTCAACTGTCACTTTGCTTCCTTTCCTCCCAAATTCATATGGACTAGGGGACTAAATGAATTTAATGCTTCAGCTTATCTGGGACCTCATTTTATATACTTCCGAAAAAAGTTATTTTCAGATATTGCCTAGATTTCATACCTAAAGATAAAATAGCAGTCTAATTTAACTAATTCATTTTTTACCTTCCTTGTGAATAAGGTCTAGAAATTCCCTTAAATGTTACTTTTATACCTTAAAATGTTCCCAGTGGCCTTAAAGACTATCAAATTAGATGAAGAACTGATACTTTCTGAATACTTTTTTAGGCCAATAAAAGAAGCTTGAAGTGAAGTCTTCAAATCTTCAATCCCCAACTGGAGCAAATTAAAAATACACCTAAATTATACTAAAGATATTATAATTCACCCTATAACGTTTATTGCAAGACCTAGTTAAAAGACACAGATTTGGGTCCAAAAGTATAGACACAGCAGCCTTTTCTTTTAAAAAGAACATTTACCGACTCTTCCTATAAAATGCATGTCCTGTCATCTACAAAAGAAGGTCACAAGTTCCCCCCACCTCTCTCCATCCATCCATCCTTAAGCAAAGATTTCAGTGAATGAAGAAAAACAAAGATTTTGTGTTCCCTTAAGTTTTTAGGTATTCTTGGGTTTTAACTCACCTGCCCATGACTTCTTTTTCCTTTACTAAATCAGGTGTGATTGTTTTCAATTTAGCTGAACTCCATCCCTGTTCTCCTCCTTAATTAGTAATTTAACAGTGAATAATTGCTTACATAAAAATGAGCATGAGAGTTAGGCTTTAATCTAGAGCAGACTGAAGTCAGTGTCCCAAGAACTCTTTTCATTGACTTCTGTCGAGTTTGGATCAGGGCCTTAATGAGATAAGTATACCTATATTTTTTTCCCCCCAGTCAGGAGGCTTTTCCTTGTTAAAATTCCACCATCAGAGTGAACAGAGGGTCTGGATGAATTTCTCTGATTCTAATGGAGGCTGTCTCTAAATCATCTGTCACTGATTTAGACATTGCTAAATCATCAATGACAGAGATAACTTACCTTAGGTCCAAAAAATTGCTTCTGACATTTTTTTTCCCTGTTGCACATCTCATAGTTTTAAATCATTAGTCTGGAGAAAGACATTCTTTCTTTCTATTCAAGATATTCATTCCTGC
>NW_005842878.1:155856-161543 GCF_000455745.1 Alligator sinensis
GGTGGTGGCAGAGGGGCAGCGGGAACATGGCGGTGGTGAGTGGGGAGCTCTTGCAGATGCTGCCAGTGATGTTGGCGGTGGGTGGGGAGGGGGTGGTGAGCACCAACCATGGGTTGGTGACCGCCCACAGGCACTGCTGGCAGCATTGGCAGTGGCCAGGGTGATCAGGGACCAACAGTGTTGGTGGGACCTTTTTGAAGGGGGTGCACTGCCATGCTCAGAGGGTGCACATACACCCGCATGCACCACCTACGTGTTGCCCCTGATTATTACATGGGAAACAAAATTTTAAAGTTTCTAGCACATACTCTTAATGTGAGTCCGTGACTATGTTTTAATAACCAGTTTTTCTTTACTTGGTGATTGGGCAAGCTTTATACTTAAATAAGAAAATTAATTTAAATGGTCCTATTTTTCACATGATTTTTTAAGCAGATTCATACCCAGTATGCATGCTTTTCACAGGCTTATGGGTAACATTTTTGGTAAACATTTAGTAGCACCTAGCTGTAGAAGGGAAAAAACATAAGTGTTGGTCTTATAAATCTATAGTGAAATAAAGAGACAGTGAAATTTGCGATGTTGCCAATTTTCATGATTTTATCCTGATTCTCACAATATTTTTTGGTGTTTTGTTTTTGTTCTTTTTAAAGCCCCAAATTCTGGAATAAAGACATTAGGAAATATGCACTCTGCTTTTTTTTGTTTTTTTAGCTAAAGCAAAATAACAAATGAAAGCATAAGTAATAGAGTACTCTGATTATTTTGGAGTGGCTAATACTGTGTCAGACACATCAATAGGATTATCTGGAAAGAATTACCTAGAAAGATGATTAGCAACTTGAAGGTTAGAGGAAACCATAGAAACAAAAGTAATCATTCAACATTATGCTGCTGTAGAAAAGCCTCTTCACCTCTAAGGTAGCACTGAAGATGCTACATTTTTCTTTTCTTTACCACCCTTCTTAGACCTGAGGGCATAGTATAAACTCTAACATGACAAGGTGATGGAGTGAGTCCAGTACCACAAAATACATAACTACTATGATGCACCCCACACTATTCCAACATAAAGTAATAACATAGTATAAAAAAATGCTCCAGAAATCAAAGTCAGCTGTGTCCTTCTTTGTCTGTTTCTTCCACAACCCCAGCCCCTTTATACAAAATTGTATAAAGATGAACACTAACACCTATTCCCATCATGCTCATACCCACCTCCATTCCCTCCAAGAATTCGGGTAAATACTTCTGGCAAAAAGAGCACATTTGTATAGACATTTCCCCCCCCCAGGTTTTTATCCATGAGAGAAGTTTCTATGGTCTATGAAATAGTCTTTCCACTAGCCATTTCCTGAAGCTAATGTCGTAAGACCTTGGTGAGGCAAAAGTTGGAGTACTGCATCCAGTTCTGGGCTCCACAATTCAAGAAGCATGTAGAGAAGCATGTAGAGAAGTCCAGAGGAGAGCCATACACATGATCAGAGGGCAAGAGCATAGGCCTTATGAAGAGAGGCTGAGAGCCATGGGACTCTTCAGCCTGGAAAAGTGCAGGCTCAGATGTGACCTGGTGGCAACCTATAAGTACATCAGGGGTGTGCATCAGGATCTGGGTGAATGCCTGTTCACCAAAGTGTCCCAAGGGATGACAAGGACCAATGGTCACAAACTCCTCCAAGACCATTTTAGGCTGGACATAAGAAAGAACTTCTTTACCGTCCAAGCCCCCAAGGCCTAGAATAGGCTCCTTCCAGAAGGGATGCAAGCACCTACTCTGGACTCCTTTAAGAAGTGTTTGGATGCTTATCTTGCTGGGATCCCTTGACCCTAGCTGACTTCCTGCCCTCATGGCAGGGGGCTGGACTTGATGATCTTCCAAGGTCCCTTCCAGGCCCAATGTCTATGAAATCTATGAAGTCTAGCAGTGACACTCCCAATGTATACTAGCATAGTGATTTTTTTAAAACCATATTTTTAACCTTTTCAACTTCTTTATCATATTTGCTATATTACTATCAGCCCTAGAACCCTAGAAAAGTCACATCCAAAACATTTAGCAGCAGTCAGTTTTCCTTTATATACATCTAACTTGATGGTCATGTAAACAATGACATTTTTAGAAATCAAGACATTTGGATGCAGAGATGACAAGCTAGTCAGATTAATGACAGAAGAGTCTCCATTTTCAAAGGATTACTAAAGCACAGCATATTCTTTTCAGTGTAAAGAGGTTCAATGCTTTTCTGCCTATTTTTTCATATGTTTCAATGGAATGTTGCTTGCTGTTCTACTCTGGCATAATGCACAACATTGTCTAATGCATTAGGCAAGAAGAGAAAGAACAAAGGGTTATGAATATACCTGATTCAGCCAAACATTTTTCCCAAACACTTCAGGTCAGTTTAAGTGTTTTAAGTGATTTTAATTGGCCTTCTTTTTAACATAGGGAATGGGGCAGGGATTTTCCGAAAACAATAACAGGTGATTATCCCACCAAAATGCCTCATTTTACATTCACATCAACTTAGATTTTTTATTGCTACATATATTTCCACAGTAAACAGTGCAGGGGGGGTCCCAAATAGTTGAAGACCTCATTTGTAGGTCCCACTATAAATGATATATAACAATGACAAATACTAATAGCCTCCCCCCTAAATTATATTCTAACACCAATATCAACACATGAAAAAATTGGGTTCTTCATTAAATCATGAAAAGGGTTTAGGGAGAGAAGGCAAATCAGCTGTAGGTAAATTTATTTCCATGTTTACACACACAATAATAAAAAAAATGAAAAAGTTAATAAATGATGGTGTGTTTCATTAAGAGCTTGATTTATCTGCTTATTCCCTCTCTGTACATTGTTTTGAAATGTACCTGCCACCCCAATGTTCTTTAAAAAAAATCCTGCCAGCTTTTAATGGAAAGCCAATTTGCAGTGCCCACCCAGCAATATTTACAGTACCTGTGGGCAGCTTTTATTTCCAGATAATGTACTGGCAGCATGTTTCCCGTTAGGACAGAAATGATGAAAACATATGGGAAACCTTATTCCCTTCCCTAATAACAAACATAGTGGAATTACATTTTATAACACCACAGACATATTTGTTTATGGTGCACATGAATCTCAGGATGTTTCTCTAAGAAGACATGCACAGAGCTTCTTATGTTAAAGAATTCACATTCTTCATTTGTACTTTTACTTTTAAAGCAAATATGCATTTATTCTTAATCCTCCCTCATCATTGTACCCGTATGACTGGACATTCATTAACTGGTTATGTACATTAATAATGGAATAAATACTTAAAAAATGTATCATAAAATGTATGCTTGCAAAGATTGAATCAGTTCAGGCTCCAGCTTTTTGAATGTCTGTCCCTACCCTATGGCTTATGCCTATATTAAACAACAATACAAGAGTACAGGGTTTCACATGTTAACAGAAAAGCATTGATTTCTGGACTGCTTTTTTCACTGACAGGTTTGAGCAGGCCACTTCACTTCCTATTCACAGCAAACCCACCTCCTTCCAGTCCCAATCAGAAAACCTCACTCTGCCAGCTGCCATCATTTTTTTGCAATTAGACTATAATGCTTTAAAAGTATTATATTATATGACCTTTAAATACCTTTAGTGTGAACAAGTAGGACCACTGCTTGAAAATACTTCATTTCCTTGTCTCCTTTTGTCTTCTTTCCATTCCCACTTACATTTATTATCTTCTTCCTTTGCAGTGCTGTATCTGCATCCTCACCACTTGGTTCCCTTCCCCCTGAATATGCTACCCATCTTCTCTTATGCTTCTTTGTCAAACTGCTTTATTCCTCTCTTTCCCAGATATTCTCTCCCACTAAGGTCTGTCAACTCCTGTCTCATCCATAGTTTCTGTTTCTCTTTCTCTCTATGTAGCAACACATTTCATAGGGACACTGAAACTGGCTCTCATTCAGCCATCTTGAGGACACCAACATATGATACACAGACCCCAAAGGGTACACAGATGACAGGTGGAGATGTTCTGAAAGAGAATATTTTAAGAACCAAAGACATTACACACTGAAGTGTCAAAATGGCCTACTGACTAAAGGATCCAGGTTGTGGCTATAAATATTTAATAATGAGTAACTTAATGTACAAATCTACAGCTGTCTAAAGATTTTAAGTTCAAAGATGGAAAATTACACACAGACTTGCTTTATTAAAACTGCTGGCCTGGAATCAAAAATGTACTTCTAGTTGAGGGAATCACTGACAGTTTAAAAATTCAATATTTCTTCCATCTTAAGGAGGACAAGCAAATATCATATGCCATGAAAAACTCTGAATACAAGCATCCTCTGAATCATGATTTTTCAATTCTTGTGGCTTGCAACAGTCTAACATCTTAAAAGCTGTAATTTTGATTCTATCTTGCTTTTTCACTCCCATTTACTGAACCTGTGTTTATAGAGTAAATACTGAGCTACTGAACTTATGTGTAGATGAAACGAGAGGTGTGCATGCACGACATTTTAAGGGGGGCTAAATGCTTTTGCACCAGTTTAATGGCATTGGTATTTGCATGCCTTGCCAGCATATTGCACATTAATTCCAGCTGCTTGTAGGAAATTCGGCGGCGTAATGTGCCTTAAATGTCTTGGGGCACAGGAAACTAAAACTCCTTCGAGGAGTTACAGGGGCAATTCCTTTAGGAGTTTTAGTTTGCTGCCCCTACAGCCGTGGAGCGAAGCATCAGGCTCTGTGCAGCTCCATGGCTCTCCAGGAAGCCTGACAGCAGCCCAGGAAAGCATCTCTGCCCAAGAAAATCAGTGAGCCTGACCTTTCCCCCCGGGTGCATGCCTGCCTACCTGAGCTGTGCGGGGGGCCCAGTGCTTCTCTCTGCGGCTGTGGTACTTGCCTGGGACTACCTGAGCTGGGTGCCTGCAGCCAGGTGCCACCAGGGGGTGGGGGGTGGGAAGGGGTTCAAGCTGCTGCAGAGGGAAGCACCAGCCCCCACCCCTGAGCCCAGGGACCACTCCACCCACCAGCAGCTTGCCCTCCCTTCCCTGCCAGAGAGGCAGGTAAGTCAGAGGGGTGTGTGCACAACATGGGGGTTTAATCAGTGCTTAATTGAAGCAGTGTTTTTTAAAACCTAATGCTTCAATTTAGGGCCCCCATTTCATTTACATACTCCCCTAAGAAGCAAATTTTATATCACCTAAAATGTTGGTATCTTGTTTTTAATATGGTAAAGACAAAATTGGACAGTAGTGTTTAGGTGAAGAGCAATTTGAAAACATCATTCACAAATCAAAATCCCAGTTAGACTTTTCTGAGATGTTTCTTTAGCACTCTGAATTGATGACAGCCTCAACAACCTGCTGGACAGAGCCAATTACCTTGGGGAGCATGGGCGTCATGTTACAGAGGCAAAGCCCAGGGAGTCTGGGTTGCTAGGGACCTGGATGTCTGAGCTTTCCAGGTTAGATAAATTACCAGGATACCTTTATAATTAAAATTTCAGGCTTAGAAGACATTTTGATTTGAAATATCATCATTACATAATGAAAAATCAGTGCATCAGAAAATTCACAACCAAATCAAATAATTACAAAGTTGGGTCTTAATAGCCACTATATTGAACCTTCTATTATTTTTAACAAGTCTGAAATTGTAGACTCTGATTTGGCAGAGGGAA
>NW_005842878.1:161568-173530 GCF_000455745.1 Alligator sinensis
AACATAGAAAAAACTGTGGCTAAGTAGGTATATGACACTTTTTTGGTAGGCATACCACAAATTAGTGCTGCACCTTCTCCAAGTGCCACTCTGATCCCCTCCCCCTCCCTGACCTGCAGCTCTGCTTTCTTCTTCCTTCCCTGTGCTCCCTGTTCAATTTGTTGCTTCACTTTCAGCTTCCTGCCCTATCTGCTGCTGTTCTGCTTGTCCCCTCCACTGTCTGCCATATGCCACATGAAAGGCATGTCTGCAGGAGATGCTTAATGCACAGTAGCCTAATAACACTGCTTAGTCGTGTGTCACACCACAGGCAGTGTTAATACACTACTGCACAGTATTATTAGGCTACTGCACAGTAGTGTCACTAAAAAGGCATCTGCTGGTGCCACTGCACAGTAACAGTAGTAACACCACATTTAGTTAGTACAAGCAGTCCTGGGACTTACGACACAATTGGTTCCTGAAATACTGTCTCTTAAGTCGAAACGTTGTAACTTGGAACCAATTTTCTTGTAGGAAACAATGTTATAAATGGGGGATTGGTTCCTGAACCAAGGCCCGATACCTTATTTTCACTAAAAATACCCCCAAATTTTGTACTCAATCAATTTTAGACGAGTAATATAGCTACATTAATGTGTTTATAGTCTAAATAACAATCATATTGATTTGGAAGGACTTCCTTGAGGTGACTTTGCTGGACTTTTTGGAAGGCTCTTGGCTGGACTTTTTGAAGGGTTCTTGGCTGCAGGTTTTTCTGGAGTCTTGTCTGCTTTCTTAAAAAAAGTGTCCAAGGAAGTTTGGACAGATGTACTCCAGGGAGATGAGTGCTGCAGCAAACTTGTTCGCTGGCGTGGCGTCACATTGGATCAAGCATTGTAAAGTTGAAACTGATGTCATAAGGTTGAAACAGGGTGTCAATTTATAAATGTTGTAAGTGTAAAACATAGTAACTCAAAACGTTGCAAGTCGAGGATTGCCTATACTTCATTAAGCAAGTATTAATTAAATGTTCAGTAACTACTGTGTATTAAAGAATATGTAGACGCAGCCACAGAGGCTGCCCATGCTACCTAGATATTTCAAATTTTTGCATGCTATTTTGAAATGATTTTTTTAATTTCAGGATTTTCCATGGTGTATGAATTTTACTTTCTGTCCTAATGAAGCCAAAGCAATTGTCTTGCTCAGCACGCTTCTCTCAGTAGTCTAATCTACAGAAAGGTCTCTTTGCTTTAGCAACCTAAAAGTGATTCTGTCATTTGGAAATGGATGATATAGTATGATGAGCAGAACTGGAAAAGGAGGGACTAATTAGTGGATGGACTTGATTAATTGTGGCACCAGCAGCTCAGGAATACAAACTGGGCACAGACTGCTTCTATATAAAACTGTAGAGCTGTCATTTGTAATACTAGCTATGCAGTACATTTGATAAAAAGTCTTTTAATTGGTACACAGTGTATTGCTAATAAAACAGGATTTTTTAAATCAAGAACTTAGGAAACTAGGAGGCCCTCTCCTCAAAATTCTTATAGGACGTAAAAACTATAGAAAGAGAGAGAAGGGAATTCCTTTTCTCTTAACTTCCCGAATTGCCTTTTCTTGCTCACTTTTGAATGGGTAAGTCCTCCTCAAAGTAACTGATGTCTACCCTATAGTGCCTGTCCTATAGTGGTTGTCCCCCCGGCGGTACTTGGGAAGGCCCTAGGGGGTATGCATGGACATGCAGGGATGGAGCACTGCCACCCACCACCCCATGCCGCCACCTCCCAGGAGCAGGGCTTGGGTGGGGGGGTAGTGAGGGCAGTGGTTCCCCTCTGTGGGCTACACAGGCACTGCCCATTTGGCTAGACATCGGGGGGTGGGGAGAGAGCTTGCATGTGGTGGCCGCTGTTGCCACCCACTACCCTGCACTGCTGATGCTCCACATCTGGCCATGCACCAACCCCCCCACCCCCTGCTGTGTGTTTGGATTCTGGGGGTACATTTATTAAAAAAAGGTTGTAATCCTCTGTCCAAGGGGAAAAAACTTCTGTGGACTAGTCTAACAGTGTTTTATGTACAAAATAATCTGTTGAAGAGTTCACAATGTTGAGGCAGACAGAAGCAGGCTAGCATAGACACTCTTCCAGAATTAGTAGACACCATGTTCACTGAAGTTCACTGTCTCTGCGTGCCAGTCCAAACTATATTTTCGAAGATATTTTCCATGTTATGCCAAATTTGAAAGTGATAAATAATGACATATTAATAAGACCATTTTCATTCACACAATGCACTGCAGTAAAATAAATTCTAATGAACAAAAACTTCCTTAATGTAAAATTTCAGAGTATTTTGTTTCCAAAATGTTTTCCTTTTCTAATAAGAAACATGCAAGTAATTTTTTTTATTTCTTTGGAAATTCTGAAAGTGACATTTAACTACATTAAAAAATGAGTGAAGATTCTTTGATTCTTTTTCCCCCATAAAAGGAACATTTTTGTGAGGGGGGAAGCCCCCCACTCTTAGCCTTTATAAAGCACTGGCTGATTTTAATATGTGTGCTTATAAAATTTACTACTGTCCTGAGAAATTTTAAAACTTTTGCTAGGAAAAAACGGTTCACGTTCAACACAAACAAATCCCATATGCGCTTCAAAACCATGATATCACAGTAAAAGTGCTTTTAGGGCCAATATAAGATTTTTGTCACTGGTTTTGGACCAACAATTTGATTAAAAAAAACCCAGCGACCCATCTATTTCCACGGAAAAATCTGGCCAATGAACAGTTTGGTTAAAATGTAATGTCAAGCTTTCTACATGTATCTGATAATGCTGGTCCCAGTATAACTCACACCATTCATAGCTCAGGAATTTTCAGTAGGAGATAAAAACTTAAGTATCTGGACCATAAGGAGTAGAATTTTATTTCTTGTAACCTATATATAGATATTGATATAGCTATAAATGTACAGCACATTTATTATCCACAGAAACTGGATTATAATTCAGTACAATGGCATCCCCCATGTTTATATATAATTTCTTAGGCCAGTAGATAATTCAAAAAGTTACCATCATAGAGTTGGAAGTGGTACTTTAATAAAATCAGGGACATGTGGATAAGAGTGTTATGTTAAATGTACAAATAAAACATAAAGAACACAAATAGTGAAGGGTAAGCTAAAACTGATATTGGGCTCCTGTTACTGAACTCAGAGTAGACTGGCAATAAAAAAGGGAGGATTTAATCTTCAGTGCTACACAAAAGAAAACCTGGTTGTTACCAGTATGTACAGAGCAGTAAATTCATGGGAGCTATCCAAAATAGGTGAATGCATAATATATATATTGAAAGCAAAAATAAAATTTAAAAAATACGGCCTATTGATGACAGAACTCAGACTAGATAGAGCTATGCAAACCCTGCAGACTGCAGGAGTTTGCAATTGAACTTCTGCAGGAAATGGAAACTAAGACATCCCTGTATATTAATATGCAAGTTTGATTTTGACAGATTTAAACCTTCAAGCCCAGTAGCAGATTCTTCCATATACCTGTGTATCAACCAGTAAATTCATGTACCTTCCAAAACTTTAAACTTCCAGGTGAGGTAGAAGGGGCTCTATACTATGGTTGTGGAAAAGAAGGAATAGTTCAGCTCTTTTGCAGCAGCCTAAGCAATGCTGACCCCTTATAAACTCTTGTAAGCCTGGGTGTAGATTATGAGTCCAGCAAATCTCTAGTTCAAATATTTGCTTAAATAATTTAACTCAGCTATAGAACAGGAAAAAATGAGGCAAGGTTTTAAAAGATGCTCACTTGAATTTAGACAACAAGTGTTGCTCAAGTATTTGAAAATGAATAGGCAGGCTTTTCTCAGAAGTGCTAAAACATTTCATGACATGCTATAATTATGGAGGATGCTAAAGTTCCTGAGATAGTTGGTATTAAATATATTACACATCTCCAAAATCAAGGATATAGCCAGATTCTGATCTTAAATGCATTTTCATAGTGCTGTTGAATTCAGTTGTCTTATGCCGGCTAAGAATCTGGATTTAAGACTTTTTCAGTTGTATCTTGTAATGGATCCAGCATGGTATTATTAGGACCAAAATTATGTGTTCTTATCACCCTGTGTTATTTAATAAATGAGCTGTCAGAGTCCACCATGTGGCACTTTCTTACTGGTACCCTTTGTTGGTCTCAACTACAGCGCCTTGCATTTGGGCCCCTCTAATATGTTCAGGTAAAGGTGTGATGGGATCTAATGCATGATCCACACAATTGTGCCTCTTGTCATGCACGTGTAGCATAGCAGGAGGCACAATTGTTTGGATCATGCATTAGATCCCATCATGCCTTATTGCCAGCACAGGGCTGGCAATCCTAGGCTTCCCCTCCTCTGGCAAGAAGCAGGTTGCCCCCGGTTGGGAGCAGCTGGGGCTCCCAGCTGTGGGAAGGGAGGTGGGAAAGGTTCCTGCCGCAATTGCTGTGATCTGCAGCAGTAGGGCTTCCCTTGTGACTGGGAGACTGCAGCTGATGTGATCTCCCAGCTGTGGAAGGGCTAGACTGTGAATCTCCTCTGCAGCTAGAAGACTGCAGCAGCTATGGTCTCCTAGCTGCAGGAGGCATGGAGCCCCCCTGAACATACCCCTTTACCCCAGCTGGGGACTCCAATCAGATGATGGGCCTTCAAGCCACAGGGCCCCTGGCCACATGTTCAATTAATGGCATGATAGGAAGCAGCTACAAAATTATTACATGTATTTTGTGGAATAATTTTGTAGTTTATTCCTCTTTTTATCATTGATTGAATATGTAGCTGGGAGACCACTTAAGGTGTGATTAATTGGTTAATTGTACCTTAAGTGTACCGTGTAGATGGGGCTCTGGATTCAGACATACACCGTGAACCTACCAGACAGGGACTAGACAGCTTGAGAACTATGACTACTTAGGCCTGTTTGTAGTGTATACAGGCCTGTTGGCAGTTTTGCTACAAGAGTGGTAACCTTCCCTGGAGAGCTATTAAGCACTAATAGGCAATGACAGGGTTAACCCAGCAGTAATACCGAACATGATTTGCTTTTGGTGTTCTTTCAATTTTTATTCAAGGTTTCTAGCTGGCAAGCATCACAGGTGATTTGTGATTTCATAAAGCATTCTGAGAGTTGCCATGCCATTGGTCATAGGTCATAAACTGACAATCAGGTCTAACTATGTTGCGTATGATGGAATACCACTTTCCCAATGTACAATATAATGCTGTATTACAAGTCACAATTTCAGCATAAAAGATAGATACTTTAAACTATTTTCACTTGTGCTCAGTACATAAATGTATATATACACATCAGGGACACAGGGTATGCTACATATATGTAAAAACATCTAACTTTGGAGTCCCTTTCTTCCCTACAAAAGAAAACTGCTTTAAATTATAATGCATTTGAAGAACAGAGATCTTCTTTATTAGGAGTATAGCTGGTTGACATTTACTGACTGAAATTGTTTATGAATTATTCTTTTTATCTTTTAAACGCGCACACACATAATTTGCAAATTTCCAAATCTTATCATGATCTACTTATTGCCCAAAGTAGTACATGCCAGTAGATGATATACCTTCCCAAGAATTAAATTCGAGTGCATAACTTCCCTTTACTAATGTAAAAATATATCTTCAGAGAGACAGTAAGTCTTACCTAAGTGATGCAATTTTGATTAAACTCAATGGGAGTTATGTCCACTATACAGGGTGAAACTCAACATATTCCTTCTAATGGTACTACGTAATAATGTACCTAGAAAAGTCATCAGCACAAAGATTGCTTAACATAACACTAGACATTGAAGTACTGATAAAGTAGCTCAGTGGCCTGGGGAGCCACAAGTGGCACAGGGGGCATCTGTGTTTGGCACATGGCAGACCATGGAGGGAGAAGACAGCACAGCAGCAGATAGGGCAGGAAGTAGAAAGTCGAGTAGGAGATCAGGCAGGGAGCACAGGGAAAGAAGCAAAAAGCAGAGCAGGAGATTGGGCAGGGGGAATCAGACTGACATGCAGTGAAGGTGGGGGGCTAATTTGTGGCATGCCAGCCAAAATGGTTAGCCCCCACTAAAATAGCCTATGACTAGATTATGGATGATTCAAAGAGAGTGTCAAAATAAGGAGAACAGGTACTGAAAATGGTAAGAACTATATACCCGAAATTTACACAGATTTTTTTTTATGCCAGACTGTTGGGTATAGGTGGACAGAAATGATTCCCAGATTATAATTGTCAGATGTTTTTGTCATGACGATCTTTCTTTCTTTCTCATGCTTTTTCTTTCCCCTCCATCCATCTACCCACATATACAGCCACCTACATAAATTTATAACAGCACCATCTGAACATTCTTGTTTTGAAATTGCTTGTATAATGTTAATGATACTAAATTGTGCTTTTGCCCTAAGAGCTATTTCTTCTACTTGCATTTGGATGACAAAGGCATATTTAAAATATCTTAAGTAATACTGCTGCTAATGGAAGTGCATTATATATATAAAACATTCATCGTAATGTGTTTATTGCTGCATCGAGTGCTTTTAAGACAATAATTATGACTGATCTTTAAATTGGGATTAGCTATCTTTCTAGTAAGGTATCCAATTGTTTCATGATGCGCTATTTTTCAATACAGGAAACAACTGTTATTGTTTCCTTTTAAGTAATGTGTATGGTTTAAAACGCAGGTTAATGCAGGGCACTTGAGAGCTTGAGGCAAGACAGCCATGTTTGTCTGCAGCACCTATAGCTGCCATGAATATTACTAATTAACTGTCAAGGACCAAGTATCTACTCAAAAATTCAACTAGTGTGTTACAGCACATAGCCATGGAATTATTATGGAAAAGGTTTAGAGAAATCAAATAAATTAGATCCAAGAAATTGGGAAAGAACTGTGATGCTATGTGCAAGTTTATCACAGGAAACTGGCCACTGGTTGAATTTTTAAGTTTACTGAAGAAAAGAGTAAAATCAATTAAAATGGCTTCTGAAAATGTCAGGATTTGGAAGTGTCAGAAATGCTTTTAAATAATAAAGAATTTCTAATTAGACCTTATAGCTAGTTAAAAACCTGAGAAAGAATGCCATTTAGATAAAAAAAAAAATTTTTCTAAAAAAAATTAAAATTGTAAAACATAGAGAGGGGCATAGTCCACCAAAAATAATAAACTTACATTAGAAAATAAGACCCACCAACATAATACAATGCTAATTTGGGGAGAAAACACTAGGAGCTGCTTTTTGGGGGAAAAATGTCTGTCGTCTTTTGTGCATGTATTAGTTGATGATTTCTGTGTAAAACTCTTCCACGACTCACTACATCTTTTAGGGGAAATTGGAGAGATGGGAAGCCCAAGTCTACTGGAACTCAAGCTAGCTGCTCTCCTCCCTCTGCTTGGAAGAAAAGGAAATGTTTTCCTGATGACCAATGAAGGTCTGTCTGTCTCTTTCTTTCTTTCTTGCTTGCTTGCTTGCTTTCTATTTTTATGCTGAAATTCTGAACGAGGTACTTCAAACTTAATGAGGTAACTAAAAAGGTTAAAAGACCAAAACATTTAATTTGGTATATCTGGATAAGATATTTGGCTGGTACAGATTGGTCCAATTATCTTGGCAATTTGAGATATGTGAATGGAGTGGACACTGAATGATCAACTATCTCTGCTAAAAAGAGAACAGGCTGTCTGCTCCTATTTCAGAACAAGTTGATTGATTCTTAATTTTTATTCTTGTGTTGTATTCTCCTATTTATTGTAAATGTCTAAGATAAATGAAAAGTTGGAGTTCCAGTGCGATACGTTGCAGTCTTCAATTGAGTTCTCAAATCCCTAAAAAAATTCTAAACGGTTAAAAAATAGTCTAGAATGTCTGGTATTTGCATTTTCATCCAGTTTCCTATGCACATATATCTCTCAATGTTATTTTTCTCCCTGTATTGTACTGATATGGTTACTCTGCTTGGAAGTGGTTTTTATTAAAGGAGAAGATAGATTTCACACTTTGTCATGAAGGAAATAATAGTCATTTCTACCCTCTTGTGAAAGGGGATTCCATAGATATGGATTTGCCACCAGGAAGAAGGATGTCTCTCCAACTTTTATTTCTATTGCCAGCTTTCTGCGTTTCTCAATAATTACTTGTCTCATGTTTAGAACTGAATCATGGACAGAAAAATGGTCCCTGAGAGAAGTTGAGTGCAGACTACTGAGGGCCAAGAACAGTGAGTACCTGAGTTTGATTTATGATTTGATGAGACACCATTGTTGTTTTCAGGAACTTGCATTTTTATGATCTATGAAGGCCAATAGATGGTGAAAAAACTGATTACTATCCTCTAGTTTACTGCCAGGTATAGTGGGTATTTGAGTGGGCACTCATGTTTAGAGATCTTGTATGCATTAAATTTGAGGTCACCTGTCAGAAGGGGTACATTCTTCTAGCTACAGATAATTGGAAGAGTTTCTAATTCACTTTCAGAATTTCTAAAGAACTTAAAAAATCAGGTGATATTACCTTGGGAAAGGGTGCTTTTTTCTGTATTTTTCATGAAATAGATGTAGAGTTGCGTGTTGCCTGTGGATTTCTGGAATTTAACTCCATAACACCTCGCAATCTCCCCTAGAGTTTGTGCAGGTATATGGAATGGGATATAGGAACCTCATCCTTGAGACAGAAACTGAACAGAGGTGCAGATGTCTATTATAATATTTTGGATTTAATGTCAAGACTTCTGGCCATTGCTGGAAGATCTGTAAAAAGAGTCAGGATCACCACCTGATTCATTATGTCAAATTCTGTTCAGAAATCTATTAATGTTGTTTGCCCCATTGCTAAAAGGAGACTGCTTACCAGTTTAACCAGCTTTATTTTTTTTTGCCACGAACTATCTAAAAATAAAAAAAGCATAGGATCTTGGCAGAGATAAAAAGTAGCTCATGATTTCCCTTCAACTGTATATCAGTGGCTTACCCTGAAATGAGTATGGGACTCTGGAGCGGAAGAGCAAAGAGCTGCACAGCTCCAGATCTTCCCCTGATCTGGAGGGGAAGATCAGGACATTGTAAAGCAGCATTCTCTTTGTTCATCAGCAGATATAGACTCTGCGCATTTTTGCCGTGTCTGAGGATCTGTCCCAGATATTTTTGCGAATGATATATGAAATTAGTTCTTCTTACAGAAAGATAATGAAAAATATGAGATGGAAGGACCTATTATTAGATTAGCTAATGCAGAATGTAGCCCCCTGCTGTTGCAGCACTATTTAATTTTGCATTATCAGAAGAGATACGAGTCCAACATGAATTTTTGTCTGTAAGGTACTAAAATGAAAGAAATTGCACTTTAACTGCTGATGATGGTCAAAGACAAAACAGAGACTGAAGAAACTGGTCTGATTTCAATGACTAATGACATTGCCCCCCCCCCCCCCCCCCCCCCCCTCTATATCGTAAATCACCTCTGAACGTGTACAGGACTAATGACATTGCCCCCCCCCCCCCCCCCCCCTTTTTAAAATATAAGTGGACTTAGAATGCATGAGTGGTTGAGAATTTGGAAGGATCATGAGGCTCCCCAGGGGAAAAAAGGAAAAAAGGACAGGGTATTCTTAGGAGTATCATGAAGAAAACTCTTAACTGCTGCTCTCTCAGTTCATACTATCTCTGATTGGCTGAGGACATCCTTATTCTTGTTTCGGAAATTAGAACCAAATAGATCACCTGAACTTCGTAAGGAAAGGGGTTCTGTAACAGGGTAGTCTGACTCTTATGGACCCAGGGGACCTGGGATCAGCTGCCTTTTTTGAGTATCATGCCCAGCTGAGACAGAGAGAGGATAGGGTGGTTTCTTTAGAGGGCTGAGAGCCCAGATGGAAGTTCACTGCAAGAGGGAGTATGAATTCTGGCATAGGTCTTGGAGCTAGTACAGGCCTCTGGGGCTCAGCACTCAATGAGTGCATCTACACGAGATGGTTTGTCGCCATAGCAACAAAGTACGGCGATGTAGCGTTGGTGGTCATGAACTGTGACATTAATGCTACCATGCAGTAGGATCAGAAAGTTTTAGCAAGTAGTAAATGACTGTGCAGTAATAACTGTGAACACACCCAGTACTGATTAGAAGAATAACTACTCTGTGTTCATGTCCTAAAGGACATCATCTGAAAGCCTTGTGCATGGCTGTGGATTCTTCTTGGGCGATTGGGAGCGTAGCAGCTGACACACTGATAATTTCATATTGAATGATTCGATCAAAAACAAAGGTGGCAGGAGCTTGCTGATGCTGATTGGCAAATAATCTATTTGTGTTCAGTTAGAGAAAGATTAAAGATGAAAACCAAGCCCTGCATTCATTCTTGTGTAGCAGTGGCAGATGTAGCATAACCAAATATTCCTAATTGTTTTCCCTGAAGAATTGATGACAATGAAGCTGGACCTGATGCATGGTTGGAGATCAGCGTAACTGAAAGCCAGATGATTTCTCCAAAGTAACTGATGCATTTAGCTGTCTAAAAGCAACCAGAGAGATAACATATTTGGCAGAGGGAAAAGGAGAAATTCATTTGCAGAAACACTCCAGGCTCAAGATACTTTTAAAGCTTGGGGAAAATAACTTTCCATAGCTTGGCTGAGTTCTTGTTCTTAATTACGTAGCCAGATATGACCCCGTACAACTTCTTCATTACAGGGGACTGCAGAGCTTTACTGGTGAACACAAACATAATAATTCCATTCTGTAATCCTTCTCTCTTGCTAACTGATGCAACTGTTTACAAAAATATACATCCCCTATAGTACCTAATAAAAAAAGAGCATATAGGAATACAAGCATTTGAGTCACCAAAATAATTACACAAGAAAAGTGTCATCTAACTCTCTAATAGTTACACGGTAATTATTGAGGACCAATTTAAGTGATCAGACTTTTGCTTTGCAGTTATAATATAGAAGGTCAGTGAAAAGAATAACTAAGGTGATATTTAGAGAAACATTGTTTAGTCATACTCAGTATTAAGTTTGAACTGCTTATATATTCATCTGTAGTTTCTTAACTGTAGAGGAACATGTACTAGTGCTTCCCAACAGCCCTAAGCTGTGCAACTGTGTGCAAAACAATTGAAAGTTACCACACCACCATTATATTAACCTATATTAACCTATTATATATGTATATCTCTCTCTCTCTCCTATATATACATAAGTTAATGATATACGTATATACCTTAAACCATCACAACTAATCTTTACCCATTTGCAGAAAAGCAAGTTTTGGACTCTCAAAGAAACTTCTTTCTGCTGTCTATCAATTCTTTGAGGTCTGTGATGAAGGATGGAGGTGAGTCAACAAGAAATTGTTTTTTAGATATATTGGGAGTAAAAGAAAGGCCCATGGAGGAATAGGACCCCTGCTAAATGGGCAGAAACAATTGGTGACAGACAGAGGGGACAAGGCTGAACTCCTCAACGAGTTCTTTGCCTCAGTGTTCCTAAGTGAGGGGCACGACAAGTCTCTCACTGGGGTTGTAGAGAGGCAGCAGCAAGGTGCCAGACTACCATGCGTAGACCCTGAGATGGTGCAGAGTCACTTGGAGGAACTGGATGCCTTTAAGTCGTCAGGCCCGGATGAGCTCCATCCGAGGGTGCTGAAGGCACTGGCCGACATCATTGCAGAGCCACTGGCAGGAATATTTGAAAGCTCGTGGCACACGGGCCAAGTCCCAGAGGACTGGAAAAGGGCCAACGTGGTCCCCATTTTCAAGAAGGGGAGGAAGGAGGACCCGGGCAACTATAGGCCAGTCAGTCTCACCTCCATCCTTGGCAAAGTCTTTGAAAAAATTATCAAGGCTCACATTTGTGAGAGCCCAGCAAGACAAATTATGCTGAGGGGAAACCAGCACGGGCTCGTGGCAGGCAGATC
>NW_005842878.1:174726-183818 GCF_000455745.1 Alligator sinensis
ACTCCTTAGTTTTTTTAATGGCTGACATATTTTGACTCAAGTTTTCCATTAATATTTGTTTCCAGAATGAAAAAAATCTGCCCAGTTCTAGCCACTAACGTAAAAGACTATAAAAATTAAATCAGCTTAAAATGAGCTCTTAGAATGAAGACCCTGGTACAACCTTAATTATAGGCACCATTAGACACACAAAAAACAGAACCTTATGAATCTAGGAATTAGAGATGTGAGTTTATGATGCAGAAAAAATATAGCATTAAGAGGTTTATAAGAGGTAATACTCTATAAAATTGTTTTATTATTATTTTCTATAAATGTTAATATATATAATGAGTATTTCTTTTATGTTGGACAGTATTAGGAACAAGATAAAATGTGAGGTACTATTAACAGACTAGTATTTTACTGAAAAATCATGGCATAGATTTCTTAAGTGAATGTGATACAAATACTCTAACTGTTCCATACATGAATATAAAAATGGCCAGTATCTATTCTACATTTCCTTCAAATATTGGAAGAGATGCAAGTTACAGGTGCAACCTGTCCTACAACACCTCTATTAAATTGGAAAGGAAAGTCTACAGGAGATTTCCATCCTCTGTTGAAATGCAGCTTCCTTTGGTCAACTGGTCACAATAGTTGCTTTTAACAGGGGAGAGCAACACTACAAAACTTTTTTGGAAAATAACAGTCACTTGAATATTATCCTCTTCTGATATTTTCCTACTGAAGAAGCTACTTTACCTTGAGAGGCAAAGTTAGGCCCACAGGCAGTTAATTGCATTCTTCCCAAGTGCATTGAGAGATAGCACAATAACTTTCTGTAATTACCTTTTACTGTAAGCTAACCAAAGTGCACTCTGATTTTGGTGTTATATTCATTAGCAACCAGGCTGTTTTGACTGCTAATATATTCTGGTAATGTCCAGTCTATAAATAAGAACTGATTAGCACAGAAAGTAAAGTACTTCTAAAATACTTTGAGTAACAAATCCTTATCTGGCAACTGATTTAACAACTCTGTTTTAAATACAGAATACTGATGGGTGGTGACATGCTGGGAAAAAACCCATCACCTATTAGTAGAACAAATTCCTTTTCACTAGGAATACCTACAAGAAGTAGTCATTTGATAGGAATGCAGGTCCTGAATCTGGTTTATTGAAGAATCCACTGAGTCTGGTTGGATCGTGCTTACCCATATAAAATGATTTCTGATATAAAATAATTAGGAAAACTCCTTCCATTATCTGTATTCTGTATTCAAAATGTAATGCTAAATATGAATTATCATATCATTTCTTAATCAGCACCTGTGAAATCCAGGAAGAACATTGTCTATCTGGAAAATATCTATTCGAATACAGGAGAGGAGCCATTAAAGTTTCTTTAAAACAAAACAAAGGAAATCCCAGCATCTAGGAAACAATCCAGAGGGTCTGCTTATGTTAAAATACAGTGAAGTATAGAGATCTTTGTTACTCTTGATGCACATGTATGTACACAAAAGTCATAATGCAGAGTTGATGTAAATATAGGCTCTCTGTTGGTGCAGAAGTTTAGGATAATAGGGAAGCAGGGCTGGAAGTAATCTCATGAGGTTGTCTAGTCTAGCCCCCTGTTCAAGGAAGGGTCATCCCTCACTAAAGCCTCCCAACCAAGAGTCTGTTCAATCTGCTCTTGAGAATACATGGAACACGTTAGAAAACTATGGCTACATTTTCAACTCTCCATCACTTTAGGGTCAGCACTGTACTAAAAGATACTTGGCACGCCTCCCTTGTGAATAGGCCATGACTGAAGTGGGATATGAACACCTTAGAAGCGGGCCGTATGATTCATGTCTTTAATTTTTCAGATATTTCCAAAAAATGTTTCTGGTTAAATATTAATCAGGCATGAAAGCATGCACCCTGATGAATGACATGAGTACAGTCTAAAGAACATTAAAAAAATAGTAATTAATAACTGGGTTTAATTTAACTGATAAAGTTAATTATTATTTGTATGTAGTAATACATGAAAAAAGAATGACATTTTTTACTAAACATAGAACATTTTAGAAGTGGGAAATAAATGGGATAAAAAGGGTTTTCTTTTTTTGAAAGTATGGTATTTGGAAGGACTCTTTGAAGATTTGTATTGGGAAATCAAGTGTTTTGGTTTTACTGCAAGAGCTATTTCTCTGACTAATAGTAAAATTGATTAGAGATTCTCTACAAAGAGATGGTATTCTACAGGAAGATGGGGAAATGCCACATCAGAGTAATTTATTTTGCAGACACCCCTATTCCAGAGGTAGGGTGCCTTTCTCCTGCTTGGGTTAATTCACTTCTACAGCCAGCTCTTTCAAAAAAAAAAAAAAAAAAAAGACTGGTGTATGTTCCAATGTACAATTCTCAAAGTTTTTCTTCCAAAGACTATTTCTCCATGTTTTCTGAGAATTACTAAGTTTAACATAAAGAAAATGGAAGCATGACAGACATCTTCCAAATGACCGTCCTAAAATTACTCACACTCCCTCTTGTTACCTCTTTGCTTTCTCTACACACCTTGCTTTATATTCTGCACTGTCTCACAACTTCAAAAGAAGGGAAGTGGTGTCCCAAATGCAGTTTTGCCTCTGGCCTGATGGTTAGGGCACTGTCCTCAGACTGAGAAGGGCACTGAACCTGGGTCTCCCACTTCCTGGGAAGGTATTCTAGCCTCAAAGCAATTCTGTCAAGGGCAACATCACTAGCACCATCATTTTAATAGAAAGTGGTCATCACTACAGTCACTAATAATGTATTGAGGCATTCACAGACTGAATTGGGCCCCTTTTGAGACCTAGACAGAGCAGCATTTAGTTCTTGGCCATAGCTATGAACTGTTTTAGGCACTTAATATCCCATTTTGGATCTAGTACTTTTTTTTTTTATTTCACAACTGCTTAAAAACCTCTATTTGTTGCTTAATAAGGTGGTACTTCAAGGGAAACTTTGAAGAACAAATAAGAACGAATATCTTTTGGACAGTTCAGAATAAAATGCATGTATAGTGAATGTGTCTTTATTCAAATAATTATCTATATATGTTTTTAACAATGGAAATCTAAATGTAACAGGTATAGAGAAGGGTTATATCTATGTTTATGGGAATTAGGATCTTATATTATATAAGGATACTAGCTCATTTAGACTTATTTGACTTTTCAAAATAAAATGAGGGGGGATAAGATCACTTCTTATAACTAGGATTATAACTAGAATTGCTCTTATAAATTCTAGGAATATTCATATGCATGCATATATATGTGTATGTTTATATAGATGCATATATTCATAGGTGTATGTGTGCATGCATGCGTGTGTGTGTGTGTGTGTGTATGTATATATATGGGCACCTCTACACATGCAGGTAAAGGTGCAATGAGACCTAATGCATAATCCACAGAATTGCACCTCCTGCCATGCTAAGTGCATGGCAGGAGGAATGATTATGTGGATCATGCATTAGACTGGTTAATCATGCCTTAGGTAGTGTAACATGTTGATGGTACTTGTGTGTGTGTGTATGTGTTTATAGTTCTAGTATAAGACTTTCTAGTTCTCAGCAGGGTAAGAAAACCATAGATACTAACACACAAGTTAAAAGAGAGCTGTTAATTTTAGCATCGGCATTCATTACCCAGCATCTAAGGTGGTATAAAAACAAACCCTTGAGCAGACTGACATTAATAGAGGGCAATGCACATAATGTAGCCAGTAGCGCATAAATTAGCCAGTCCATTATACTTATGAGTGTGAGAGGTGTGTGTGTGTGTCTGTGTGTGTGCATACATGTTAATGTGTATGTCTGAATAACAACCATAGTTAACAGTCACTTTCAGGAATAGAAAATTCAAGATTCAGACCATGGTTTCCAAACCTGTTGTTTTTCTTTTTAACTTAGTACCATTTTCTGAGCTTATCTATCTCATAATGTCTCAATCAAAAATACATCCACTTGAAAAGGTAGTCCCAGTTTTTGCCTTACCTTGACATCATTGATATTCATTCTTGTTCCTTCCTTTCCAACAAAGATGTCATCTATGTCGACAAGAATGTATCTATCCAAAGACAATGTTAGCTTCTTCCCAGATAGGAAAGAAATGGCATCTATAAAGATCAGCTTGTGCAGCCAAAAGGTCAAGTTATTTCCAAAAAGGACTCTCTGAATCCCATCATGAAGCCCCAAATCTTGAATTACTGTAGCATACAGTGCAGTGTTAGGCAATGATGCAGGGAGAGGCCTGGAAGTCTGTAATTCTGTTAAAAGCACGGGTTGGTAGGTGGAATGATTAAATTGGAAAACAGTCCAGTCTTCCCCAGGCAATGGGCCCATCTCAACCCTGGGTGCTTTGGTAATGTGCAATAGAGGAGACTGTGGGTTTACAAAACAGTCTTTGAGGGGTACATTATTGTAGAGGTGTAAAGGAAATCCTTTTAGTTTAGTTCTTGGGGAGCTGTTCTCATTGGCTTTATGAAAACCAATTATGCTAACACTGTATTCCACACAGTATTTTTCCAGAAGCTCTCTATTCCATGAGTCCATAGACACATATTTTAAAATATTTTCATATATAACAAGTGTATATTTCCCTTTGCCATTGTCTGTAAGAGGAGGAATATCACCTTTTGCAGGTGCAATCACCATTTGGTACTGGAATCTACTAGACTCAAGGATGGCTATAATATCTTGCCCAAGCTGGGAGTACTGGCTTTCAACGAACAGGAGGACAGTGGGATCGGTCTTAGATGGATCAATTGGTTTGGCAGTTTTCAGTTCCATGGACCTGTATGGTAAAAGTTTAAGGTCCTCACATTCTGCTTCTCCAGTGGTTTCAACAATGGCCATTTCCTGTTTGTAGCCTGTATATAAGTAATAGGCAGAAATGACTATGCTTACTAAACAGAAGGTGGCTAAGAGAATGATCAGTGTTCTGAAACTTCTACGAAGTTTCACAGTAAGATTCATTTTTTGCAATACTTTCACCTTTCTTTTAGTTCTGGCTTTCTCCTCCTAAAGTGCCATAATACGAGAGACACAAGATGGTGCAAGTTCCACTCCCCACATGTTCATGTGACCATTTCAATGCATTTATGAAGGTGTTGGGGAGGTTATGAAATTGTTACAGCTGGAAGTCAAAGTGTCTGGAACTCTAAATTGGAAGAGATTTTCTCTGAATACAGCAGTTTCCAATAATCAATGGAGAAGACTCTTAACATTATCTGCAACAACAGGTAAAATTAGAGTAAGTCAAAACAAAATCCACAGAGTAATTAAAAACAAATGTGTAACTTAAATATGTTACTAACATATCTGAAGAAAGGGAATAGATTGCTAACCCATTATTAGATTATTGCTTGCTGCTTTCTTAGTATATTTAACTCAGAAAAAATCAATTAAGAAAATACCCCAAAATGCTTATGATGAAATATCTCTAAATATAACACTCTGAATAAAAGGATAATGCCATCAGTTGCTATTTTTTTACTAGCGAGATACCTTGCTCTTCCAGTCAGGAATAAGTGCAAGTGATGGAATAATATTTTTTTAAAAAGGAGAACAGAGAGTAAATATCATGAAAAACTTTCTCCCAGAAGACAATGACTGGCAAGTAACAAGGTGCATTTTTGGGGAAACTGGAAAGTGGTCATGACAAAGTATTAGAAAAATTATAGTGTGTGTACCATACACACCATCCTGGGCATATCTACATGCTACTGTGTAGTGGTTATTGGGCATTTGTTTAGTACTTATATAAGCAAGTACTAAATAAATGCACAGTAACCAGAGTTACTATGCAGTAGCACCAGCGAACAACTTTTCAGTGGTTCAGTAGTGTTTCAGCATGGTTTTTGCCACAAGTCTATACTGTGCAGTGGTATCAAGCTACTGCATAGTCAGCCTCTCGTGTAGACGGGCCCCCTGACTAGTAAGTGGGAATGGACTAAAATGTTTAAAAAACTTTCTTTTTCTTCAGTTTACATTCTTCTGTTCTTGTGCGATTTAAGCAAAGTAACTCGTATAAGTATTTCCAGGATTTCTTTTCCTTCCATTTTTCAGGCTTATATTAAATTATCCATGTTATCGAAGTCCTCCAAATATTTTAAGTACTTTTAACTCATTAAACCCCCCGCCCCCCATGCCTTCTTTTACAGAAATGGTTAAACCAGACCTTACTAAATGCTTCTAAATGATAAAATGTTGGGCTGAGATTCAGACTACTACAGTTCCACTAAGTGGCTTATTCTTTATAAGAACTATAGCCCTCTAAATAGGGAAACATAAGATAACTGAATCATTTCTAAATCTTGATAAGAATAGAACCATGCTGTTATTACAAGAGGTCTACTTTTTTATCCTGATTTGTCAGTTTTTAGGGTATTATAAAAAAATCCTATTAAAATATTTGTAACAGTATATTGCTTCCATTCCATGGACTCACCAGCAGAGGGTATGTCTACACAAAACACTTTACTAGGCAATAGATTACTCTATTGCACAGTAAAGTGTCAGTATCTACATGTGCACACCATTTATTGGGCAGTTAATTAGTCTATTGCACAGTTAGCTACTACCTGTACTTACAGGTAGTAAACTAACTTGGCAGTATATACTGGGTGCATCTACACATGCTGCTATGGTGCCATTGTTACTGTGCCATCTTTTAGTAATTCCTTTTGGAAGTATTAAAAGATGGCACAGTAACAACTTGTTCTGTGCCGTGCACGCTGTGCAGGGTTATTTTTAGGTACTACACTGCTGTAGCAATGCACTATAATGGGAGAGCGCATCATTCCAGCAATGTAGCTGCAGTGTCATGAGTTTTGCCCATGGATGCTATGCCACTGTAGCTTGGTGATGTAGCATCACATGTATACACTCCCACTGAGCAGTAGTGCATGTGTGGACACTGACTGGGATCCCCCAAGAAGTTGGGAGCTGAGCAGCACCCAGATGGGGTAGCTTTCTGCCCTGCACCCCCACCTGTCCTGGTGCTGCTCAGATCCTGGCTCCTGTGCAGAGCCAGGAGCTGAGCAGCAGTGGGACTCAGAAGCTCCATGCTTCACCGTTCAGCCAGGAGCTGGACAAGAGCTTTTCTCCCAGCCACCTCTAGGCCACACAAGGATATCCCCAAGCAGTTTGGGGCTGGCAAGGAATTGTTCCACTTCTGGGGTAGGGCCAAGCCAGCTCCAGTCTCTGCCAGGATTTCCTTGAGCAGCCTGGGGCTGGCTGGGAACTGTCCCCCTTCTGTCTTCTTTGTGTAATTATTAGTAATTCTAATAATGTTTCTAAAGTATTAACATAATTAATAATGATACTTTAAAGATTAAGTTTCCACATGCCTATTACAGTGGATTAGGCACAAACCACACTTGAAGGATTCTTATAGGAAGAGATTGGCTTCAGGAAGATCAATATATCTTGTAAGAGTAGACAAATACTTCTAGAACATTAAAGAAGTAATCTTGATAGCAGACTATTGCAGTCATATATGGAGAGAGGTTATTTAGGTTTGCTTTTCCAAATAAAACATGGACGTAATCCATATAAACAGTTAATTCTGCATTATGAGATTAAATAAAGAGAAATGAGAATCTTCTTTTTATGAATTATTTATACTGTTTAAACAGTGAAGGACTCTAAACAATGGGCTACTTTATAGTGCTAAGAATTAAAACATTTTATCTTACATGTTGCCATCCACTAGACTACACCAGTGATTCTCAACCAGGGTGCCCCTGGCATGCCTTGAGATCCTTTCAAGGGTGCCTTGGAGTGCCACACATTGTTAATACTGTTAGGTTTGCCACCATGATGCACAAGATAAACCCAGAGGCTGCATCTTGACAAGTGTGCACATGCAGGGATGTGCATTTCCTCATATGGCATGCATTTCTCTCTGACATGCAACAAAGTGACCCAGGTGGGGTAGGAGAGGCTTACCTGGGGTTTGGGGGTCTCCCAGGGCAGGAGTGGCACTGAGGTTGCTCGGAACATGACCAGCAGCCAGAACATGGCTTTGGCTGACCAGGCTCCCTTTCAGGCAGTGCATGCTGCTGCCACATGTGCTGCACCACTTTTTTAATGGCATTTTTTTTGACACTAGGATCTCCCAGCATCTTCCAGAAAAAAACCTGCCACATTGCTAATTAACAGCACAGAGAATGGGTGCACATATGTTGCATGCAATTTGCAGCACCTCAAACTACTCTGAGGCACTGCAAACTGCATGTGCACACTTGTGGGGACACAGCCAGAGATTTCAAATAAAAGTCCATAGTTGTGGTCTTTCTGAGTACTTTGCCATAGGAAAAAAATGCTTTATTATTTTTCTGCTGGCAAAAAAAGAGTGAAAACTAAGAGCTAGAAGTTTCCAAGGGGATGTCTCCCATCTATCCAGGCGTGCCTCAAGTCTAAAAAGGTTGGAAACCACTGAACTAGACTGTAGAGTGGTAAGAACCAAAGTCCTGGGTTTCTCAAAGAGCTTTAATTCTAAGGCTGAGGAGGACAGCTAAAGAAAATATATAGGAAAACTTGAATGCTAAATTTTATCTAACACTGGTACACCATTCAAGGGGCATTATCTGAGTGTGTATGTAGCATATACATAATGTGAAGGACAGTACTATTTTACTTTTTTATGTTACCGTCAGTTTTTACTGTAGTGTTACCACAGTACTTTTCTGATATCAAAACTCATGGGAGAAAAGGACTCACCTAAAGAAGGAGACAAAACTATGGGTCTAAATTCTGACTCAATCTGTCCAGATGTGTAATGAGAAACTACTTGTCATGACTACAGGCACCAGAATCTGACCCATAAAATTTGGCAATAGAATCTACCTATTCCATAGGGTTTTTTTGCCTATCCTTTTTCTACTGCAGTATATTCTCTCTGCAGTATATTTTGGAGTTAGAAGCTTGCTGCTATAAAACTCAGACTCCTTCATGGGCTATGTACAGTCATTTGCAGCTACATTCACAGTGCTTGCTTTAAACTGCTTAAATGAAAACCAGGCGAGGCATGTGCAGCCATTCGCTGCTCCCAGGATCTGTGT
>NW_005842878.1:183910-206920 GCF_000455745.1 Alligator sinensis
GGGGGGGGGAGTTGATGGGTCTATGGGGGAGGAGGTTAGGGAGCTATAAATAGCTTAGTCACAGTCAAGGGGGTTGGGAATAGCACAGCCCCAGAGCTAGGTGGCTTTCCCAGCTCTGAGGCTCCATTTTTAGTTTGGGTTAACCTGATCTCGATCTAAGTTAGTGCACCTCCTCAGATGAACCAACTTTAGATCAGCTTCTCCATTTTTCAGGTGATTGAAGTCCTCCAAATGCTACTCGATTAGATGTTTAGAACATCCTAAGCCTGCTTAGATCAGTCTTAATATTACACCTAGACATACCCTTGTTCTGTCACGGGATTCTAGTAGCAGGAGAAACATTGATCAGCTTTGTGTGGGAGAACCACAAGCAGAGTAACAAGAAAGATTAACAAGTTTATTCTTGTTCAGAAGTCTTGACAGAAAAACGTGGTTATGTAACAGTATATTGTTAATATACATAAAATACTGCCCCAGCTACTGAGATAATAATCATGATTTTTATTAAAATAAGCAAAGATTTTTCCCTGAGGCTTGTCTGACTTGGAAGTTGTAGGTGTTTTTCTTTATATCATTACACGTTAGAGCTGTAATTAAAATTTTATAAATAGGTGGCATCAGATGACATGCACTCACTCTCTGACCCTATATCTCAGTTTTTACATGTCAGTGATATTGATAAGGTACACACAAGCTTGACTTTGCAGGTTTGTCAAACCACAAGAATCTGGAAAGTTACAGCCTCGTTATGCAAGTAGCCTGTTCATAAAATAAAATAATTTTAACAAAACCTTTTTTTAGCTTAAGTTGTACAAAGATTTTGAAATAAAAAAGGAAATAAATAAAAGCCTCAACTTCATATCGTGTATTTTCTTTCAGCACTAGAGGGCAATATTTTCTTGCTTTTGCCAAGCAAAGAGTGGCAACACCTGTTATCCACCAGATAGCTTACAAAATAAACAGATCTGCAAATCAAGCTGGGTCCAGAAAGGTCATCAGAATTTATGCCAGCAGGTAAAATACCTTATTTTAGATTTTTAGTGGAAAAGCAATAGCATTTAAGTGCTACAGAAATTTAATAGTAAAAATAAATGTAATACTTACCAGCTTTTTTAGTCCAATTTGTATCCCAGATGGATAGCATACATTATTGGAGTTACATGTTCATATTTTTTTCCTTATTTTTTGTCCAGTTGAGTCTCTTACATACTGGAATTATAAACTGTCAAAATAACAAATTTGGTGAGAAGGATCATTGCATTATTATCTGTATGACTGTCACATCTAAAAGCCTAGTAATGGGCCATTATGCCAGACAAAACAAAAAGGTGGTCCTTGTCCTAAAGTTTACAGTTTTATAAAGTAGGTTAATTGCCTTCTTATTAACCTCTTGCTTTCCTGATAAAATACAGTGCCATCCAATCCAGGACCTCTGAATTATAGAGGTTACAAATATTGAATACATGTTTTAAAAGTTACCCACATAGATTGTTAAAATATACTAAGATAAATATATAACATAAGATATTTAAAATAATTATCTAACATATCTATATTTATTAACTGGCTTACTGTAATTTGAAGGGAATTTGAAGGAAGACTGAGTTCTAGGCCTGTGCACCATGTTACACTTGCTATGTGAACTGATAATATTGTTCAGTAAAAAGCCTTGTGAAGTAATTAAAGTTTATGAAAATAAATCAGCTATATTAGCCATTAGTGGGAGATTTTCTATGCCATAATTGGGAGTTAACTGCCATTTGTGCCTTTGAAACTCTCCCGCTTAAAGTTCAACAGCTTTATATGCATTCAGAACTTCAACTTTTCTTTGGATTATTTCTGCTCTGTATTAATCTAGTGTAGTGCTGAAAAACTTGGAAATAAATACCCAAATCAGGCTATATTTCATAAAAATATGTAGAATTACTGATACAGCTTCGTTTCAGAGACCCATTTCTAAGGTTCTATCACTCCTTATCTCTGATCAAGTTGACTGGTACTCCAATTTGCAAGATAAACTCCAAACATAGGTATGCTTGGTCAGGGAAATAGGCAAACAGTCACTCAAAATAGGTTTTAAGTAGATTTTTACAAAACAGACTTAGTGCTGGCTCTCTGTACAACATGAATTTCACCTATACATGTCTTTTAACTCTACACTGTAACAATCTTCATAATCCACTACTGTAATATCTTAGTTAGACCAGAAACAGTAAACCATTGACTTAATGTAGTTTAACATCTCTAGTCTCTGATTCTAAAATATTTGTTGCTACAGCTACTTCAGCAAATGTTCTGGCACAGCTGATCTACTTCACTGTGTGAAATACACCTTTCACCTTGTCCCATCCATCAATCTTGGAGGACAATGGGCAGTCCATTCCCCAGGGTTTTCCAGCTTACAGAGGTGTGCTCTGGAGACCACACCAAAGTGAGGTCAGCACTTTGGTACAGCCCTGGGGCTGTGACTGCCAATCAACTAATTGGAGGTCTAAGCCCTGGGACCTCACAGGATTGCTGATATGTACCCAGGGAATCCCAAATGAAGGGACTCAAGCAGGCACTCCTGGGACTTCAGGGGCTGTATCCTGGAATAGGAACGGGAATCCCCGGGCTCCTGAAGCTCCACGAGTGCCTATCTGCACAAAAATAGCCTGACCATGCTTTCCTGCTATAAGCCTAACAAACATTTAGCACCATAAAGTGGAACTAATTTATACCACTTACTGTGTGGCCAAAAATTGTGGGCATATATCGCAACAAGGCACATGGATATCTATTCGCTTGGACTTTGTGCCACCATAAAAGTTTTTATGGTTACACTAAGCTATTATCTCTTTCCACCCTATATTCAGCTTACATAACAAAAGAGCAAAAATGTAAGATGTAGATATAAGATGTAGCTTATATCAGTTCCCTGAACAAAATAAATTACCCTGGCAATAGGACTGTTTTACTCATTTAACTGCAAGAACACCAATACTACTGCTGTTGTTAAATTGTCAAAAAAAAATCAGAATTTTAAGTGAAAATAGAAAAGTCACTAGCGTCAACAAGACCCATGAAAGCCTATTAACAATGATTGAGTCATCCCAATTAAAGGATGGCAGTGACAGGATATACAATGGATGAAGCATTTACAAGTTAAGATGCTAACATGGTATTCTATTTTTGAGGTGCACAATGTTTAAAATAAACCTTTTTAAAAATCAAATGATATGATTAATTCCCAGCTATTGGATCCAGATTTCAGATCTCCTAAAATTCAGGTGTACTGGGGCATGAGACTTAAAGCTCATCCTTGATGCAGAATTGGAGGATGAAATCCTGTTTTGGACCTCAGTTCAGATACATTCTTCTTCCTTCCACAAACCTTAGATCCCGATCCAAAATTATGGTGAGAATCCAGGTTTCCTAAAAGGTATTAAAAAGCAAGTTATTTCACCTCAGCTGCATCTGCATGAGATGCTGACTATGTAGTTGTTATTGCACAGTTATTTAGTACTTGCATACCCAAGTACTAAATGACTGCCCATTACTGCACAGTAAAGTCCCTGCACATCTTCTGGGTGACACTTATTGCTGCTTGTTACAACTGTAGACTACAGTTACTACTGTGTGGTAGTGTTGTGTCATGGTTTTTGTCCCATGATGCTACTGTGCAGTACTAATGAGCCACTGCACAGTAGTAATGAGCACAGCAAGCATCCGGTGTAGATGTGGATAAGAAAACAAGATAAGTTTTAAGGTTTACTCTAACTTTATCGCTAGAAAACAATTTCTCTCTGCTGATACATTTTATAGAAAACTAAAATGGAAGGTTTTTGAAGATGCTTGGTATAGAACCCAGCAATTTAAATATTGTAACATTGCTTGTACATTGTGGAAAAAAATGTTTTATAAGCTAGAATCAGTTAGCACTGTATTGGTAAATAAGGTGTGATTTTTTTTTAGCCCTAATCTATATGTGACTGAAGAAAAATGGTTTAGAAGGTTGGGATAGCTGTCCTGTATCAGAAGAGGTCTGTCTGGACATGTCTTGACTGTCTGGACCATCTGAACAACAGCTTGAAAAGTGTGTCCTGGGGACAGTAAAGAGGAGCTGGTATCTGGACATCAAAAGAGGCTTCCAGGGAGACGTTTTCCTTCATGATCTGTAAGATTTTCTTTCTTCCTTTTTTTAATTGGCAGTTGCAGCTAAGGAACAGCATAGATCTAGAGCTCTTTAGGAATCTGTATCTTTCGTTTATTTTTGTGTGGATTTAATAGATCTTGATTTTCTAAGGTTATTTTTGTTTGTCTAATTTCACACAGATATCCCCCACAAGGGAAAAAAAATAGCTCTGAGAAGTTGTGAGTGAAGCAAACTGTTACCTTTGCATGTGTCAGATGATACTAGCTTTCAGCTATTCGGGTTGGACTATACTCAATTCACAATGCAGGGGTAGATCCAAAGGGGGTGCAGCAGCAGTGCAGAGCAGAAGTCCCAGAAATTCCTTACTTGGAGATGTAAAGAATTCATGGAAGCTATCACAGCCCTCTGAGTCCTTGGCAGCCCCTAATTGGAGGAGGCGGCCAAGGACCAAGAAGAAGAATATATGTGGGAAGGAGTGAGGGTTTTTCCTATCCTTTATTGACACAAAATGTGTTCAGACAGTTTCACCAAAGTAGGCACCATTCTATGACAGAATGTAATAACTCTATGGAAGAAGTTCTGGCTAATTGGTTTGGAAAGACTCCAGAGGTATAATCTTCATACAATATTTTAGAATGTCCAATCCTGGTTGGAACTTAAAAGCATATAAAATAATGAAAGCACTTGCATGAACTTTTTCTTGAACTCAAAAGAAATCTGGTGGAAGTTATTCTGCCTGTTTCAGTATGGTTCTAAACTTACATAAACCCAGTTCATATGAGATTCATGATTTTAAAAGTACTTACATTTCCATATTTAGACAACCCCCCCCCCCCCCGATTGCTGTCTATTAGTTCAATACTAAGACAAGTGAACTGATATGAGTAAAAGAAAAATACGGTGTGGCTCCAGCCAGCCAGGTTCCAGTTTCGGGTGGCATCTGCCACCCCACTTTTTATAGTTGTGGGGTTTTTTGACACTGAGATCTCCTGGTGTAAACCCCCACCCTGTGCTGCAAATTAGCAGCATGGGGAATGCCTGCATGTGCAGTGCATGGAGTATGTGGTTCCACAGATGCGTCTACGGCATTGCATATTGCATGTTTCTGCTCGTCTGGATGTGCCCTGTGACTCCACTTCCTAGTTTTCAGTAGCTCTAATTCTTCATATACTTTTAGAGCTTACTCAGAACATTGTCAAAACAACAGAAAAATCCTGCCCGTGGGAAATACTGCTAAAAGATGTGTTCAGATTAGAGGGGAGATGGGGGGGGTGTTGAGTTAATATATGTGACAATGAAAGACAAAGGATGCATCTAAATGTTCAATTAATTCAAAGCAATAAACAAACTGCACCCGAGCTAATGGCTTCTGAGTGCAGTGTCTACATATGCGCCCAGGACTGTAGCAGTTTGAGCTGGGGTGGAGCAGCCCTGCCCTGGCAGCAGGTTCAGGGGGTCAGCCCCGGACTCTGGGTCATGGCATTGGGTAGCAAAGGGGCTGGCTGTGGCATGAGAGTAATGAAACAACAGAGCTGTGTGGCTAGGTGGCAGGCAGGGGTCAGGCTCCCTGCTGGCTGGACTAACTGGGTGCAATTTATACCAGGGTCAGTGTTTCCATGTGCATTTAGGTGAAGTTATTTTTGCCACCATAAGATAGCCCAGTCCCAACGGTACTATATTACGGCAGCAAAAATTCATTTGCTGTAGTCTAACAGTGTCATACATGTAGACTGTGAAGCTTTACACCACAGCTAATTAGTCTATTGCACAGCTAAGCACACATGTAGATGCACCTGAAGAATACTATGAATCTTTTCATTTCTACGTTGCTTCAGTAGCAGATACAGGAACAGACGCACATGTGCATGCAGCCATACACACACACACACGCGTGCACACACACACGCATGCACACACACGCATGCACACACACGCATACACACACACTTTTGGCTGTGCCATGCATGTGTAGTGAGCTCAGCTCACCAGTTGATGAGTTTCACATGGCTCTGGAGCCCAGGGGGTGAGAGCACTGCTACTGTCTGTCCTTCATTTCCCTCCTCTTTCTGTTGGATTCAGCAGCACTAGAAAGGGGAAGAGGAGTGGCAGCACTCATATACTGTGCTCAGGAACCATAGGAAAGGAGGAGTTCTAAACAGACCCTGCGCTAAGGATTGACATGTGGCACAGCCAAAGGGAAGTGTGTGACTGTGTCACTGCACCTCCTCCTGATCTACCCCTGCATTGTTAATAGCCAAAATCTAGTATCATCTGATGGATGCTTACTGGCACATGCAAAGATAATAGTTTGTCGTACTCAAAATGTCAGTGGGAGCCATCATATAATCATGACCAAAGATGGTCATACTATTATCAGACCCATCCCTCAGATGGTCCCTTCAGATTTGGTTTCAAGCATATTGATGGCATGGTTGTGAGATGTTATCCTTGTCACAAACTATGTCATACCTTTCCTATGAATAAATAAAGGACTTCTGGTTAGAGAAAGATTTTTATAAAATTTCTCCCTGATATTCCTCCTTTAATCATTTCTGAAAAAAATGCTGATGTCCAGCACTGGCTTATCACAAGCCACAGCTTCATTGATACATCTTCTAACTGCACTGTCATAACAGTTGGTCAGCAAATTATGGTTCTCTCTCATTAACTCATAACTAATCTGCAGCTGCTGACTCATCAAGGTGCCTTTTCTTTTTCTTCATCGATGCATTTAGACAGGTAACTATAGTCAGCACTAAGGAGAGTTGTGCATTGAAATTCCTGGTGTATGGAAAGGAGACTTCTGCAAAAGTCTAGCAGTAAGCTGAGGAACAGTATTCTCATAGAGGCTGATGTTGGGTTTATTTTCCTGAAAATATAACTTGAAAACATGCACAATTCTAGCTTGACAGACTCTAGCACATTCTCCAGTCAGTCTGCCAGTGTGGGATTGTTCCCCACTGCACTTTTCCAGCTAGTTTAAAATAACTCAAATGATGGATCTTTTGTCATTTTTGGGGAAAGCTTCTTGATGTTCAACTTAAGTTTATACGTACTATTTCTGACCCCACAACTTAAACGATCCCTTTACCCTCTGGATCACACATATTTAACAATATTTCTTTGATGTTTCTATTACTTTTTCACCAGTTGTTGATGGTTACCTGCATCCTTAATTTTTCTAGGCCGAGTTGTGAAATATTTAGTTATAATTTTTCTTCTTTCCTGATCTCTAGCCTAGTTGATTTAATATGAATTTCAGGTAAACAAGTGTGTAGAAATGAGAATAGTAATCTATATGTAGTATCAGCAGGACCAAATAATAGAGAATTTCACTTTGCTGATATATAATAAAATGGCTGTGCAGGTAAATTCATATAGAAATAAGTCTTGATGTTCACACAAAAGTTGGTTTAATCCCTAGACTAGGTAAGTAAGAAATATAAGCCATTTCTTGAGCAATTCAAGTAAACTCCTTTAAAGTGATTAGTAACTGATAATCTGCCTCAAACCTTTGAACCACCAAACCAGCAGATGCAACAGAGTAACTTGTTGCCTTCCATCTAGCAATGTCCACTTGTTTTACAAATACCTTACACCATCCACATGAAATAGAAAACTATTGTCATCTATGACTTACAAGTGAGCAAATAAAGCCAAAATATACTCAAGATATTTAGGTGGCTATATCTGTTTTTGGACCTAAGTGTCTTGTACAAATATGATTTAAAAAGCCTGTAATAGAACCTGAAGTAGAACCACTGACTCTACAGTGACTGTAGCATCAGATCCTGTACATTACTTCTCCATTTTCACTGATGTTTAAAAATAATCTGTAGATTGAATTATTATGTTTCTTATCATATATCTGTTCTTTCTGAGTGAAATTATTGAATAAAACTAATCTTAACTCCAGCCTCTGAGCAACCATTTCTGATGAAACAGTTTTATGATATAGTTTCCTGGCTCTTCAGCCACTTTTCCATCCATATTTCAGTTATTCAGTGGAAATGAAATTAATTTCATTTATAAGGAAAGTTTGGAAGAACTGGGGTTACTTAGTTTGGAAAAGAGAAAATTGAAGGTGGCTTTGATAACAAATATATGAAGGGTGATTAGAAAAAAGATGGAGATGTGTTTTTGGGCAGAGTGCCAAAAACACCTGCAAACTTGACTTGTAAGATGTTGATGTACCAGGGGCAGATGACGGAGGGAGTCATGAGGGACCCTATCATTGTTGTGGTAACCCTTCCCCACCATCTGGCCCAAGGTGCACATACCAAACACAGTGTCTTCACATGTCATGCTCTGGCACCCATGCCGGGGGTTACCTAGCCCAGAAATATACTATTCTCTGTTGCTGCAGGGGACTGGATTTAAATAGCAACAGAAGAAATTTAGGCTAGATATTAGGAAGGACTGTTTAAAGTATGAGGGTGTTTAAGCACTCGAACAGATTATCAAGACAGATTGTGATTTCTCCATCCTTGTGAGTTTTTAACAACAGGTTAGGCAAACACTTGGATGACAAGGTTTAGATGGGATTGATCCTTCTTGTAGTAGGGGCTTGGACTAGGTGACCCCTTGAGATCCCTTCCAACTTTAATTTTCTTTTATTCTAATTTTTCCAAATGTTTTGTTAGATATGTTTTCAAATGAATTGCTAAATCCAAATATATTATGCCTACTGTGCTGTCTTTAGCTACTGTTTTAATTATTTTGTCAACACAATCACATTTTTGTTGTATGATTTACTTTATTAATTCAGTTAGGAGGCCTGCTTTAATGCAACACTATCATTGCCAACTTAGAAATCCCAAAAGTCAGGTAATGCAAATGCTGAGTTTCAAAAAGCAGCACTAGTTTATACATATACCCTGTTTTTTGATGATTTATCATGATTTGATGAGACAATGAGTCATGTATTAAAGTTAACAAAAAAGAAGAAGAACTGTATTACTTATGCTTCTAATAGCCTCTGAGTAAATACAAATTTCTTTGTATTTGTTCTGGAATTTTCCTAAGGATTGACAGATTTTCCTGGTTATTACTGAAAAATCACTTTTTTCCTTTACGAAAGTTTCTAATACAACAATGAGGAAGGAGTTCCTTTCTCCACCCCAGGTGAGTAAACATAGTCTTTTGGTTTCAATATAAATAGAATGCACAATATGTACAATATGTCCACTTTGAATATTATGAAGACTCAGCTTTAGAGCCTTTATGTACTCAGCAATATGTACTCAGCTTTCTTCTCTTATTCCCTGCTTAATGACTCATCAAGTCTTATTTGTAGATTTTCTCTTGTTTAATGACCTACACCTAGCAACATTTCCCATTATGGGTGACTGCTGAAAAACCTCCTGCTGTATATCATGGACAATGTAGCTAGGTTTTTGGCTGTAGCTGTGTTGGTCTAAGGACATAGGCAGGCAAGGTTCTTTGGGCAGATGTGATATCTTTTATTAGACCAACTGAGTAGTTGAAAAAAATTTTTTTTCCAACTACTCTGTTGGTTTAATAAAAGATATCACATCTACCCAAAGAACCTTGCCTTCCATGGACAATGTATTCACTCTATAATCTGTTTTGTGGTACATATACCCAATTACAAGTACCAGTATCAAGGATGGCCTCATTTGGTTACATCCTAGTCTGAGGCCATTAACTTATTAGATAAAGGCTATCTTGTCCAGTAGCAACAACCTGTTGTCACTATGGACCAGGATTACTGAAACCAAGACAGTGAAAGCTTTGCATATGCATTCTTATAGTCATGCATGTCCTCAGGAAAATTAGATAAAAGCTTGTCAGGCTATACTCCAAAGTGTGTTGGAGGGCCAGAGGAAGATTCTTTCCACAGTGAAAATTAAAGCTCAGGGAAGCTTTAACATTCATTGATGGACAACAAATGGTCCTTTGTTTAGTCAAGTTTAATGGAACACAGTGTAGCCTTGCCCCCAACTTCTCCCTACTGTAATGTGACACATTTTCTCTCCTAGGATTTGATGGGGCAGGAAAGGTTTATATAGGGCTAGCTAGGAGAAACCTCAACTTGTATTTTAAGACTATTTTAAGGAACAGCCCAATGAGGAAATAAATGAAGCCAACAATTTGTCCATTCTATCTTGCCAAAGTATTGTAGATTTCAAACAGGGGTGATATTACATACTTTGGTTATATTAGAATGAATCAAAGACTCAATCTTTCTTTCATAGCAGTTTTCCATTCCTGTAACTCTTTTGGATGTTAATTGACAATCATCTAAATAAAAGGAGAATCAAACCCATGGTTTTAATCTTATTTGGAATATAATGGCTTCTATCTAACATTTAATATTATCTTCATGATGTTGTTTTGAGCACAAAGTTAAGGTCACATTATGTCTCTCTACATGTATTTTCAATGAATACTTAAATAATTTAGTTCAGGGTGATAATATTACACCAGATTCAAGGCTGCCTTTTGGACTGTC
The DNA here is from genome assembly GCF_000455745.1 of Alligator sinensis. Classification (NCBI taxonomy): domain Eukaryota; kingdom Metazoa; phylum Chordata; order Crocodylia; family Alligatoridae; genus Alligator; species Alligator sinensis. The sequence goes on from NW_005842878.1 coordinate 194,521, forward strand.
AACAAATTCTGGCCCTTTGTTCCTATTTTCAGTTCTTTCAGATGTAAAAGCTTACCTCCCATGGGTGTAAGTATTACAATTGTCTGTAAAACTGATCTGGGCAGTAAGAATATAAAAATTTGTAATGTATTAAAATATGTCAGTATCCAACAGACTCTTTATATGTTAAAGTATTTCACATCTTTCCAATTAGAAACAATTGTTAAAGAAAGCTTTATACAATGCAAAATTCTAACACAATTTTTCTTCTATATCTTATTTTTTCATTGCCTGTGGTTCACTTATTAAGAGAAAATTATTTGATAGTCAGAGTTAAGGATTTTTTGGGTGATATTTTTTATTGGACTAACTGTATAGTTCCAAGCCTCTATTGCAGAGTTGTATTGCGTGTTTGAAGTTGTGTGTTATCTGGAGATTACAGATGGTAAATTGGGGTGATGTTATGTTTCTTGCACAAATTTAGGAAGAAGATGTTGCCATGTAGTCTGGATTCTTTTTTTGTGTTGTAGATTTTCTAATGCAAAAGGTAAATTTTAATACCCTCAATGCTGTGACAGTTTTGCAAAAGGCAAATTTTAATACTGTCAATGCTGTGACGGTTTTGGAGCGATATTGGAGGTGTGATGGTCCAGAAAATATATGAGAAGCAAAGATGGGAAGTGGGGGAGAGAGATTATCTTTTGTTGGACTAAATAAAAGATATCACCCCAAAATGTTCTTGTCTCCTGCATATTTCCTGAACCATCATAGCTACAACATCACTCAAATACTGATAGAGTACCAGCTAGGAGCTTTATTTCCTGTTCCCAACTTTGCAAGTGACTACTTGACTGGCCTTATGCAAGTCAATTATTTTATTACTTAAGTCAGTACATCAAATGGAAGATCTCTGCTGAGATTTCTGGTGGAAATGCAAGAAGTTCTGTGCAAGAAATTTTCTGTGCTCTACATTCTTCGCTGTTTTTCTTTGGTGAAGAAAGTAAAGCGAATTTTTTTGTAAATAAGAAAAGTCACTTTTAGCCAGGTGAAGACCAAACTAGAATCTCACTGGCCAACTATATGAGTGACAAGATGGCAAGTCTGAAGCACCTGCATACAAATTCAAGATTCTTCTGATGAGTCATACCAAATTCAAAGACTGGAAGTAGAGCTAGTAAAAAAAAAAAAAAATCAGCATGGTTACTTGTATTAGAGGGAAGTTGAGCTTTTTTCTAAACCCTTTCTCCACTACAAAGAATACTTGCTTCCTGAAAAAAAAGTTAATATTCCATTGAAAACTTGCACTTCTATAATTCTGAAAGCTTTTTGTTAAAAAGATCAATTTGCATAGCCTGCTTAGCCTTATATTTCAGTTATTTCATGTCCCCGGTTTCCTCCATTTAAGAAGCTGCCCAGCTAGATTTAGTCTCCCATGGTGTACCACTTGTGACCACTAAGATAGGAGACCACCATGCACCCTGGACGAGGAAGTCTAATCAGACTAAAATTCAGATTGTGAGACACCCAATCTACATCCCCTGAGGCACTGAAATGACATTTTGAGAATCAAAATATTCCTGGTTTAGGACCAATTATTTCAGTTTTCAATATTTTGCCTAAAAGTAACATTTTCCAAGAGAGTAATAAAGCATTTTCTGACCTACTTTAGTTAGAATCCTGAATATGCAGAATAATTACTGCTGACTCATGCTGGCATCTGAATCTCATTAGTTCCAACCATGCTAGAAGTGGGTTTGAGTGTCTCTGTGGGACAGATTCAACTAGGGACAGATACAGAAAGTTCTGAGAGTCAAACATTATCTTCTTTATTATGTGTATGCACATTACCTAACATAGGGGGTCTTGATCCTTGATTTTGCTTCCAAAAAATATATAATAGGCCCAGCAGAAAACCCTGGGAACAGTCAAGTCTGGGGAAAAAAAGCTTAGGTTGAATGTATGTATCAGCAGATGAGATTCTTTCCGTCCTGTTCCCACCACCCCACATCATCAATACAGCCAGATCTTAGGATAGGACTTTATACCAATCCTACAGAAACTCAAAACCAGTTTGGAACCTTAACTGCTGACAATGTGTTATTATATTAGTACTTATTGATTTATAAAGTGCCTTCTGCAGTACAGAATTGCAAACTATGGATATGCACATAAGGATCCTATTTAAGATGGAATATATAAGTCATTATAATGGCACTATAGATACAGTTTATTGTTTGGTAATGAAGAAAAGGTCCTACCCCCTGATACAGCAAGAAAATATAGGTAGATAGAATACAGTTTTCCAGGAGCTGTGGTAATGAAAGTACTTTTAAGACCCAAAACATTCAGAAATTTGGTTTCATATCTCATACAGCATACCTTTGTGTTATCTTCTTTTATCCAAAATTTGCCCTGAAAAATGTAGCTAAATCCATATGAACTTACCAGGTGCTAACAATCACAGTACAAAATAATACATTGCAAGCAATGCTTTGAGACGCTCATGCTGCCAGTCAGTGAAGTCTGGCTTTTTCTGTCATGAATCACAGATTCTGTGCCAAACAGTTATTTACAACTCCCTGGCAGTGAATTGGGGATGCAGACATATACATCATGATTGACAGGCTTTAATTTCTAAGTAGAAACCTGTCTCCAGGCTAGCAGGATTTAAATTGCTCTGAAAAACTTTTGCATATAAAGTTCTAAAGCCAGCCCCTACACTGATAGTCTGGCACAGGAGGGGTTGAAACTCATGGGTAGAGACATATCCAGGACAAGAGACATCTTGCAAACTCAGGAGTGGATGCCCTGTATACAGTGCTCAAAGGGATATGTTAGTAACTTTTGGGTAGTACACGTCCTTGGGAGCAAATGTGTGTAAGTAAGGCTAAAGCCTGGCCAGTGGTAAACTGTAAGTCCACACTTAAGGGCAAAATCAACCTGGAAGACATCTTCTACCATGCTTCTGGAAGTTATACAGTAATTATACCCTGATAGGATACCCTCTATTCCCCACCCCACGTGCTGCTACTGTGCTGACACTTTATTTCTTGTTCTTTTTCCTTGCTTATAAAGTAGCAGAAGTACATCCTAAATACATTTCTCTAATTTCAGCACCCCAGATAGTGATAAAGTTATACAAAAATATAAGTAATTATGCACTTTGTCAGTCTATGGTCAGATTATGATACAGGACAACATAGCAGCCAATGTATGCATACAGGTCTCAAACTGCTAAATGTATGTTTTGCTTTTATGACATTTTAACCTGAGGAAGCTATATTTATAACCAAACTCCTCCTCTTATTCCTAGATAGGGTCAGAAGAAGGAAGATGTTGCCTGCGTCTGCAATATTAAACACCTTTGTAGTCTATTTCCTAGTGACACTAGAAGCATCTACACCTGCAGTTAGCGCAGCTGAATAAAATCTGGTTAAACTCTAGGTGGAGCATTTACATGTGTGCCTGGGACTGCAGAACATTGAGCCAAGGCGGCACAACCCCGGCTAGCAGGGAGCCCCAGGGGTCAGACTGTCAGGTAAGAGCTGCTCCACCCCAAGTCAGTGTGCTGCTGGCTGGGGCACAAGGGTGCTACAGTGTGGGGCTAGTCAGCAGGCACTCCCTCCCATTATAGCATGCTTGTGACCCAACCAGCCCCCGTCATCATCTATACATGCAGTGTGGTGAAATAAATAACTCCACCATAGGGTAGTACTTGTCCCAGGAAGTATTATCCTAGAGCAGAGTTAATTACTTTACTGTGGCCTAATGCTGCTGCACAGGTAGACGGTGATGCTTTACTGTGGAGCTAATTACGCAACTCCGCAGTAAAGTGCACGTGTAGATGCACCAACTGAGAATCAAATGTAAAGAAGGAAATAATTATGAATATTTTAACTATCAAATGGCAACCCATAAATTCAGGCTAACTGAATCAAGTTAAATGCAAAACTCTGAAGTGTAGAAGCAACCCACTCACCCTAACTTTTCCTGGCATGCTCAACCCTATGTTTCCAGGACACATCCTTCCTGTAGTACCCTAGAGACAGTTAGCTAATTCCTGTCAGCTGGCCCTTCAAATCTATGTACATGAAGCAGGCACCTGTGGGCCTTCCTATAGCCAAGGGGAGGTGTAGAGATTTAAGCATTTCCCTGCCACTCTCCAAGTAAAGCACCCATACATCATACTACTTTTGATTTAAATGACGTGCTTGCTCAAATATTGACATGTTCTTTATGGTATTTTGCTATTACCATGTCATTTAGTAGCATAACCATTCAAATAGTATTATTAGTAGTTTCCTTAGAGGAGACTCTTATATCCTTAGTATCATTATTTTTATTAACAGCAGCAATAGCAAATGTTTTGGATTGACCTGTGTAATTTCATTTTCTTCCATCTCCCTATAGGTCAAAATACTATTAAAACACTAATAATAATGAAACCTTTTCTTCTGATGAGAAGTGCTATCCTAGGTGGTTTTCTTCTGTATAAAGTGAGACATTTTATTTGACTGACATCTTGGTAGTAGGAAAATAATGGTTTACCATCACTGTATGAGAATTCTTCAGACTTTAAATGGTAGTATTGGAGTGGTGTTGTAGCCATGTTGGTCCAGGAATTATACGAGAGGCAAGGATTTCTGGGAGTGATATCTTTTATTGGCCTGACTGCATGGTTGTGATAAAGTTAGACAAGCCTTCAAATGTGAGGGAGAAGAATGCCCTACATTTGAAAGCTTGTTTAACTTTATCCCAACTATGCAGTTTGTCTACTAACATCACCCTAAAAATACTTGCTTTTGAGACTTTAAATAAATCTTATATATAGGATAGGGTGTTTTTCCCCCTTTTCAAAAATACTCTAAATGAATTCCAGCACAGAAGACATACTTTCCTGAAACACAGCCTCCCAATGTTGGATCCTAGCCAGTCACTAATGTGCTGCCTTTCTTATCTAAGGTACCACAACTGCTTCCTAGATTCAGAAAAAAGAAAGTCAATGACTTTTCAAATAGACAAATTAGACTCTGCTCTTCAGTGTGTGCAGGCTAAGGTAAAAGCAGAACACCTGATCCTGTGAGGAGGTTCTGAGCACCCCAAACTCTCATTTAGTTCATTTTCTGACCTTTGGAAAATAAATATAGCTTTCTGCTGAAGTCCAAATAATCTGCTTCTTCAATCTATCCAAAATGATGCTTGAAATATTTATCATTTTACATGTTTAGAAAGAAAACAAGGAGTTTGTATAATAACTCTCTCCAAAAGTTAGATATGCATTTTAACATTATGAAAAGGAGCAGTTTCCACATTTGATAAAAGGAACAGCAGCATGCACGTTGCAATGGGTGATATAGCAGTCACAGAAGCATGTGTCTGCATAACATATACATCAGAACTTGATTAATTGAAAGAGATTCTGATGGCTATTTTATCTCATATTTATGGTTAAGAAATTGTTGATACACTTTCCTAGTAGTGTCTCTAGAGAAACAAAAATCACAAAAATGAAATAAATAAGAAATATGTTTTAGCAGCTCACAGTTATGTTCTTCAAATCCTGGGTTTTTTTTTTCACTTTTACCTAACTTCCAGTTGATGGACACTGCTTGCTAGTAACTTTTCTCTGATATTTATTACCCTGAGCTTGTAATCTATTAACATGTTTTCTTTATAATGGAATTCATTATGCCACTGAAATGATGATTCCTGTAATATGAGGTTTGAAATAAATGGTCTTTGTTATTAGCATTTTTGATCTTTCACTCGCACAGAATGATAGTTGAATTCCGGAGCAGCTCAGTATTACATGATTCCCAAAATACCATCAAATTAACTAAGTCTAATCCATGCTGTTACACAGAGCTATATAATAGGTATCATATTATCTAGACATCCATAAAGTTTTAATGAGAGTTACCAGAACTTTGCAGTGGAGGTTAACATTTAATTTGGATAGAAACCTGAGTTAATTATATGCAAGTGGTCTGTGATTCACGTTTTCTATTTATATTTAAATCTAATTCCCTGGCTTTGTTTCACTCCAACCATGCTAACTGTATAAAGAACACTTACTCAGTAGCCTTCCAAAGAAATAGCTAGTGCCAACTTGGCATCAAGATGTGACTGGTTTGCCCTCTGAAGACACTAATATATATTTGAAAATCAAAGAAATGGCTGTATTCCTAAGAAAGAGGACAAAATGCACAATATTTAAAACTTTTGTACCTGGACAGTTATAAAAGATATCCAATCAAATGGATTAGATTGTTTCAAATGATGAACTTCAGAAGAAACCTGAAAGCCAAAAACCTCCTGAGAGTTAAGTGAAACTTGGCAAAGTCTTGATTTTTTCCCATCTAGAATCAGCTTTCTTTTGAGTAGCATTTGAGGAAGCAAGTTAGAAAGTGCCTCTGAAAGTCTCAAGCTGATAATAAAATACCCTGGGTGAAAGTGTACAGACATGCAAAGGCAAGATGAGAGAAGCACATGGTAACGACACTAAGAAAAAAGATGTTATTAACCTGGGCCCAAATTACTTGCCATTAAAAAAAGACAATAAATATAGATTATTAAAATGGAGATGTATATCTCCTGCTATATTTTAGAGGCCAGATTCTGATACCTCTATTCACAATTAATACTACTTTGTTTTATGACTAGTCCAATAGACTCTAATGGGACTAAGCACAAAGTAAGGTTCTATTCACTATGACTAAATACTGGAAAACTGAACTGTGAGTAATTGAACAATGGTAAACTACTAAACTTGTCAAATAAAGATACAGGAATATGTGAGGATATCAGAGTATATAGAGTATATGAGACCATACATAATTCTTCAAAGTGACTGACTTTTTTGGTACTATTAAGTTATAGTGTTTGTAGGCAGAGACTTAATCATTTCTACAAATATTTCTCCTTTGAGTGTTTATTCCCAACAGCAGTGGCTTGGAGCCACTGTGTCAGATGAAAGATAAAGATGTTATACTGTCTTGTTCACATTCTAACTCAATGGCACTACACATTTATTCTTCAAGCTCTTTGTTTTTTTCTTGCTAGCTATAACAATCTGTACTTGCACATGATAAACATTCATGCTGCTTTAAATGCTGCAGACAGATGTTGTTTGGATACCAAACTACTGTAACAGAACAAATCTGTAGATCTTGGGTTCTTTCTGGATTAGTTACCATAGTAAGTACTTTACATGTTACAGTTTTAATATATTACCATGCAATGTATTCACATTGGCATTTTTAATTTATTTGTTATGCTTAGCTTTGCATACTGTTTGCTACCCAATACAAGCAAAGCATTCAGAACAACTTCAGGAGGATTGTCACTTATTCCTTTTCCCATCATAACTTCCAGCATTTCAAGTTCTGTCTTTTTTATACATTCAGACAGGCAAGTATTCAGTACTCAGTGGACACACAGCTATTTACATTTGCAGCACTTACATGTAAGCATAGCAGATAAAAACTTAAACTGTAAATGAAAAAAAATCCACAAATCTTAAAGACAGCTTCATAAAGCCTTTTTTTGGTATACAACTTGTTCCTTTGCATACAATTTGCAAATCACATATATGAATACATTATATATACATTTATTCATATCTATAAATTTATTCAAGTTTACACACACACACACACACACACACATACATATGCATGTGTTGCATGTGTATAATGTATGGACATAAACAGAAAGCTAGAGGTTCATGAACCAGTATGTGCACAAACTGAATAACAGCTTACCTAAAGAAGAAATTCCTCTAGTCCTTTCACTTGAGTTTGTCTAGCGTAAGGGAATGAGACATCCACTATACAAATCTCTTCACTTGGCTCCAGGTAAACTAGGAAAGAGTTTTCAGTTCATACCAGCTGCCTGAACAGTATCCCGGGAAGACTCCGGTTGCTCCAGCCCCTAGTAACTGAACTCTTCCAGCACAGTCACATTTTATTTAGACACACACTGTCCTTTTCAAAACAAGCAGCCAGCTGGAATGATTCAAACCTCTGTTCAGCACACCGTTAAAATGCAGCTTCCTTCTTGGACATGGGAATTACACCAGGGAGCAGTCAGAGTACAGCAAAAAGGCTATGAGAACTATTTAATCACCCAAATACCAGCTGCTCCTGCTACTACTGCTGCTGCTAGTGCTGTGCTGCTGTGCTTCTTGTTTAGCTGTAGTCAGTCTCCCTCTCCCTTTCTCTCATATCTACGGAACTATAACGGCGTCTTTGCAGGATTATGATTGGCAGAAACAGCCAATTCCTTCAGCTAATCAACCTCAAGACTTTCAAGGACTAGAAGCTGCTGTGATGTCATTCAGACAGTGGGATGTTACACATGAATACATTCCAATAAAAGCTAATTCAGAGATCAGCTGCATTCCTCTCACACCACAGTGATTGATTAGATGCTCCTGGAAGATTTGCATAATCTGTCATTGTACAGTTGGCACACCTCTTTTACAACCTGGTTTTGTTAAATGCAGGGAGGGGAAATACTATTGTAGCTTCTGACACCCACACCTGAAGGTGCAACTCAAATGAGGGAAAAAACGAAAAGTTTAAAGGGTGAATTTCCTGGAAAGAATATGTCTCCGGCAGGTGAAAGAAACATGAACATGGAAAGTAGAACAGGAGAATCACACCTGCATCAGACAGCCGGCTCTCACCCTCCCCAGTGCAGAATTTAGAAGATAGCTAAGACTACCTAAGAGGAGAAAAGCTGATTTTCATATAGCAGAAGCAGTATAGCCAACATAAAGCATAAATTACTGGTCAACTTTTCAATCCTTTTCAACCAGACATACAGAACCATCTCACTTCACTTAAGAAATACAAAATAGTCCACCTGTATAAGACACAGATATTACTCACTGACTGCGTGATTATTTTTGCTCTCCCACACTAGCTCATTGCCAGGAACCATGGTTTTTTATGCACTTTTCTTATATTTGCTGAGGTAAATCCAAGTTCTTTCACATAAGAGCTTTCAGTTTTAGCTGAGGCGATTGAGGCATAGGTAGCTGTTTTCTGTCCCCTTTCTGACAGTTAACCACTGAAATGTTGCTACTTCTGTGTAGCTCTCAGACATCTTGCAGTGCACAAAGGGGAATTTTTAGCAAGGAGATCAGAACAAACCTATATTCAGATGATGAATGACACTGAATCTTTGATATTTATGCAGAGAAGGCAGTTTCCCAATATACAAGGTCAGGGCTGCAGGATGTACACAATAAACTGCATCAACTAAGTTTATCTACTTCAGAAAAGTAGAGAGCTGAGCAGACCCTGCCCTGATCTGAATCTGAGGTTCCAGGATATCAGATATTCCTAGCTTGTGGCTCATTTACCCTTTCCAGCTAAATTGTAGAATGAAATCCAAAAAACCTCCAGGTGTATTTGATGTAACCCTTAGGTTTTCCACAATATATGCAAGTGTTCATAATGCATTGTCTTACAACTATCTATGGAATTTGAGTGCCTAACCCCCTTAGGCCACTTTGAAAACCACAGTTTACATCAAAACCTCTGCAACATGTTAGCAATTCAAGTTAAAACATGCTTTACAATCCTAAGGCCAGGTACAGACATTACACTTTTATACGTATAAATAATCAGAGACTGGGCAATGCCTGTAACAGAACAGAAGTTCGACACACATTGAATGGTGTAAAAATAATGGAACCCAGTTCAAGTTTTGCCACCACCAGGAAAGGGCAACTGTGTGGTCTGTTCACTACCAATCTAAATTAAGCTACTCATAGAAAACCATGTAACTTTGATAGATTGTCAGGCCTTTTGAATGTCTGTACCTAGCCTAAGAAAATACATCAACCTCTAAAATCCTAGACAATTTACAACAGCAGAACTCTATCAAATATACAAATTGTCCTGGGCTTCATGATATGATCATTCCCATACATCCTTTCTCTCTTTTCCTATTTGCACATTTCACTCCCATCAAAAACCAGGATGAAGTACCACGGGATAAAACCACATCACTTTGAATGGGAAAGTTTAAAATACACCACAGTGAAAAAAGCAGGATGCTCCTCTACTGCTGTCAGATGTAACAGGCATATCTGGATGTTCTTTTGAACTGAATAGTACATCTACCATACACTATAGGTTAGGTAGGAGGGACAATAACCAAATGGTTACACTCTAGGTTGGGTCTTGTAGAGGGACAATAACCAAATGGTTAAACACATATTTAAAAATCTATTTCAATTTAGGAGATAAAAGTCAATATGTGTAGCTATTCTCAGAGTTTTATTCCTTAGCCATACTGAAAGAGTCCAACATTAAACACAGTGGCTATGCATTTGCACCTCTTCAGTACCTCCTCACTCATCCTGCCTCATCCCCATCTTGAGTGCAATACACAGCTACTACTACAACTTCTGGATGGCATCCATTCTACACTCACTGACACAGATATCCACAAATCAGTACTCATTTCAGTTCTTCTATCTAGGGTAAAAACATAACTGAATGTTCAGGATCATGATCTAGTCCTGTTCTATTCATTCTACTCCATCTTCAAGATTAATGTTGTAGGGTGCCAGGCTGATTTTCACAGCATAAATAGCTGGCTCCACCTTAGTGGAATTATGTCAAAAGATTATATTGTCTGTTAATCCTGTTAAAACACTGGCAACAAGATGTGTGCACCCACATTTGGAGAAAGGGATGAGCAAACTTCCACATATCAAATTTTTACTCATGTATTTTTTGGTTAGTGGGGGATAAGAAAACTCTTCATGCCTAAATTCAAACTGGCTTGAGTGTGATTGGTTTGAAAAGTCTGCCCCGCCCTCAGATTAGGATGTTACTGGACTCCTATTTTACATCACAGAATCTGTAAAAAGGGACCCAAAGAGAGGTCACTGAGGGGAAAAAAAAATAAATGAATGAAAAAATAGCAGGAGGAGGAAGAAAGGTAAATTCTAATAATTAAATAGATGTAACATACCCATATGTTGAGGTTGTCAGCTTCTGACACCCACAACTGTAAGAGTATCTAAAATAGTACATAAGTATACAGAAAGTGTTTTGCTGTCCCTTCTATATAGCATGGAGTTCACATTAACTAGTCAAATATTCTTTTAATTAAATTAAAATTGGAAATAGAATATTAGTTTATACATTTATTATGTTGGTCCATGAGGTTATAAACACGGTTAACCCGGGGCTGGACTTGTTCAAATCAGCAGGTCCAGATGCTCTCCACCCCAGGCTGTTGAGGGAGCTAGCAGGGGTTATTGCAGGGCCCTTGGCATGGCTTTATGAGCGCTTGTGGTGCTCGGGCCAGGTGCCAGATGATTGGTGTCATGACTCAAAGGGTATGATTTTGTGTGTGCTTCGGCACTGCAGAATTATTTCCTGCCACGAGGAGCTTTCTTTGCACGGTGTAATTCTCAGTTGCATAGAGAAAACCCCGGTGCAAAGGAGTTCCCGCCTTTCGCATGCAAATTTGTTTCCCACTATTGGCTGTTTCTAAATTATTCCCATGTGGCGGCTAGCGATTGGCTTGCTAGCCGTATAAGAGGCTTGAGCAGTTTCCGCCCAAGTTGGAGATCTCCGGGGAGGACCTCATTTAGGAGGACTCCACATCCATCTCGTGGAGAACTCTAAGCGCTGTGGAGCCTAACAAACCCAGTGTGTGCCTTAGAGTGGGATACAGGGGCCTGAGCAACCTCTAGCCTCTCCCCGTCGCTGCCTAATCCCTCAACGAACCCTTCCCTGCGCGCTCGGTCCACGGAGCCTAGCAAACTTCGTGTGTGTGTGTATCCAGAGCTCTTTCTGGGTTATTTCAAGAGGCTCGAGTTTTCTATGTTCGTGCGAGTTTTCTTTTCGTTTGTAACTGCAACTTAAGCAAAGTTTTTCCTGCCTGCACTACGACCATCTACGGTGTAAGTAAAATAATCTTTAATCAACCGCTACGCGTCCGTGCCTAATTCTAGTCCGTCGTGCTGAATTCCCCAACCCACGTGCCAGGGCTGCTGGCCACAGCCCACCGCGCGCCCCCGAAAGCCTCGGACCACTCCCGGCCCGCAGAATTGGAAGATAGCCAATGTGTTCCCCATCTTTAAAAAAGGGAGGAGGGAGAACCTGGGCAACTATAGGCCCGTCAGTCTTACCTCAATCCTGGGGAAACTCTTTGAGAAGATCATCAAGGAGCACATCTGTGATGGGCCAGCATCGGAGATGATGCTCGAGGGCAACCAGCACGGTTTCATTAGGGGCAGGTCATGTCAGACCAACCTGATTGCCTTTTATGATCAGGTCACAAAAGCATTGGATGCAGGTGTCGCCATGGATGTAGTCTTTCTGGACTTCAGCAAGGCCTTTGACACTGTCAACCACCCCATCCTCATTAAAAAATTAGGTGACTGTGG
>NW_005842878.1:207663-209435 GCF_000455745.1 Alligator sinensis
AAGTGGTGCTGGCTCCTACCCTGGGGGTCTTTAAGAAGCGGCTTGATGCCTACCTAGCTCTCGGGTCATTTGAACCCAGTTTTCTTCCGCCCAGGCAGGGGGTCGGACCTGAAGATCTACAAAGTCCCTTCTGACCCTATTTCTATGATTCTATGAACCCTCCTTTTCATTTCTGTAACTGGAAAATTATAGATGAAATCCCCAAAGTGCTCTTGGCAAGTTCCACTACATTCTTCAGTGGCAGATATCTTCCTCTCCTTATCCGTTCTAAAGTATAAATGTTGCTTTCATGTTTCACAAAGATTTTGCTTGTTTTTAGAGATTCTGGAAAAAAGTAAAGTACAATTTATTTTCCTAAACTACCTTCCATCAATCCCACTATGAACAGTGTCTTGTTGATTTCAACTGGATTAACCTAAGGCCAAGATTTTTAAAACAATGTGTAGTTAAATTTAAATTGGATTAAAATAGATACTTAGCATCATGCCTCTTATTCATATATTTCAGTACGGATTTTAGAATCTCAGTTTACCTATCTGTCTTATGCACTTACACAACCCTGACCACTATAGTACCTGAGCACCTCAGTCTTTAATGTATTTATCCTTAGAGACGATCTGTAGAATTATTCCAGTTCTACAGATGGAGAATAGTGGCATAGAGATTGTGAGTCACTTGCCCCACATCACGCAAGCAGTTCATGGTAGAGATGATAATTTAACCCTGGTCTCCTAAATCCAAGATTATCTTGCTGGACCACACTTCCCATCTTTTTAGAAAACTTGTCTTAAACCTTTTAGCAGTACAGAAGCAATGGTCTGGTATTGTTGCATGTAGCTTTTTCTTGCGTGTATCTTCCCATAATTCTCCTGGCCTTCTATGGCAATGTTCTGAGAACATTTCAATAAAGATCTTCTGGTCTTCCATTCAAAACTTTACAGGTGAGAAACGCCTGGTATAAAAAACGAAATAGTACATGTAGTACTAGTTTCAACTAAAACACCCTCACACCTCTTGTCCAGAGAAGGATGGCTTTTGTCACGAGATTCATAATGAGCTTAAAAAACAAAACTCTACATGTCTTTCAAAGACCTTGCTTCTCTCTGACCCGTGGAGGCTTCATGTGAACTTCCTATAATTTATCAATAGAATTGGGGTTGATGCATCTTTTTTCATAAAACACATTTTAAGAACTGATGGGGTCAGTTCTTCAGCGAGAGTAAATTTTCATAACCACATTGGCTTCAGTGGAATTATCACAATTTACAACAGGAAAGGATCAGTCTCTAAATCTCTAACAGGCCTCAACAGGACATTTTCTATTTGCATTGAATTAATATGAATAACATAGAAAACAATTTAAAACCCTAGTAGAAAATAAGCTTAGTTTTAGTAGTCTGAAATGGGTATTTCTCTAAAGAGAATTTTTTTCTTATGGTTTAATGAGTTTTGTAAAAAGTGCCAACCTTTTGGCTCTGAAACAAAGTGTCTGGCAGTTGTATAAGCTCAGAAGTGTACAGATGAAATATAGATAACACTCAGACTTGAGCTTCATGCCTCACAATGCACCCAAGTCATTCTTGTCTTTTACTGGAAGCGCCTGCCTTGTCATGGGTTATTCTTTATTTCCCTGATGATATATGGAGAAGATACTGCTAGTAATCCACTTAAGCATGAAGCACTGATTTGAAACCAAAAAAACCACCAACCTGCTACTATATTTTATGAGCTAAACAAAACAAAAAATGCAAAAATACAACATTTGATTCCTG
>NW_005842878.1:209445-221966 GCF_000455745.1 Alligator sinensis
TCCTTAATCATATTGCTTCTCTTATATTGCTACATTTCTATGGCAGGGGGTGCTGGCTAATTGGAGTATCTTAGTTCTATAATGACCTTTGTATTTTTAAACGTTTCTTCCCTTGTAAAATAACATTGATATTCTGATATAACTTTGTTCCTGTAATATGCTACTTTGAGAGGTGTGCTGAAATAAAAGAATATTGAAATATTCCTTAAGCCAACAAAAATCTTTAACGTTAACATTCCTTTGAACCTATTACTATTTTATGCCTCAAATATTTACTCATCTAAAAAATAAAAAAATAAAGTTTGTGTCATACGGTGCTTACACTAAAGCCAGTAACAAACTCTCATTGACATAACTGGGTACAGAATTGGAATCCATAAGGGGTTTCGTATGAAGGAACTTTACAACACATTGCAGTATAAACGTTTAATTTCTTTGGTTTTCATAGAAAGTTATGTCACATTTTCTAATGGTTGGAGATAATTGGGCATTAAAGAGTTTGTGTCCTTTCCAACACTGCTGTTCTTGTATATTCAGTCTTGTAACATCATAACCTTGAACATGTGATCTTTCATTCCATTCTCCATTGACATATACTGATGTAACAAATACAGGATGATTACGACCTCTTTGACGTATCCAGCAGCTAAGTAAATACATCTTTGCATGAGGACTAATATTTTAACTTAAAACCAAAGAGAATGTAAAAATGACTGATAAATAATAAGCTTTTTTTTTTTATAACTTGTACCTAGTCTTAATATGTTCTCCACTGTGAAACATTGCAAGTCTGGGGCTTTCCTAGGAGCATTTGTACTCTGAAGAGTGGCTGTGGAAAAGTGGGAAATCATTCCTCAAAATGTTTTCCTTTTGCAGTATTCAGACTGGTAATGATTGAGGTTAGATACTAACATATTTTTTTTTAATATTTTTTTTCCTATTAAAACAGATAAAAAGGCTGCAGAACCAATACAAATACATATTTCATTTTGGGCATTATCAACAAAATTGTTTATAACCTTCCATTCCAAAAAACTACAGCTACATAAACCTACAGACAGAAGTAAGGTTGTAAAGGCATTGTTCCCAGAAGAATTTGGAATCAAGAAGTTTCTCAGGCCTAATAGACCTGCAGAACCTTTATTGTGAGGGACTATAACATGGGAAAAACTCAGCTTGGCTCACAAAGAACTAGGTGGAGTTTCTCCACTTTGTCAGTTAAGACTAAAAGCAGTGTTCACTTGTAAACTGAGCATAAGTAATGTGAAAATCACTGAGAGAAAATAAACCTGATACAACCTACAACGTTGTTTTCAGACAGTGAATTTTCATACAAGAGCTACATTTTTTGTTCCAGTGTTCATACCCTGTGCCAGCCTTTCCTCATGGAGCTTAAATTCACTGTTAGAGTTCAAACTTTATGTGGGCACTATTGAAAAACACAGAAAAGGAGAGAAAGCTTTCATGAAGTGCCTTTGAGAACAGTCTATAATTGGGATGTCAAAGGACAATGGGATAAAAAAAAAGCCCTTTCCTTAAAGGAACAACCGCAGAATAACTAAAAATTTTGTGGGCTAAGGAGGACAACTCATGTTTATTCTAATGAAAACATAACACTTAGGAACAGGAGAAAAAATGTCACAAGTTCAATAGTTGTGTAGCTCAGCCAGGATACACTTTGAGGAAAGAGAAAGAGATATGATACTGTAGCACTGATGTACATGCCTTTACTAATGGCTAAATCAGCATACCGATCATTCAAATAAATCCTTTCAAGATCCAGTAATTAAAAGTTCACACAAAAGAACAAAAAAGTATAGAGTCAAACTTTAGTTGGGCTCATAAGTTGCCTAGAAGCAAGTGGTTCTTAGTAAACTGGAATCAATAGCAGCTGTTGGAAAACTCATCACCATACACTGAAATGAAAAAAAAAATCTAAGAAATAGCACACCAACAGCAAGCTAGGGACTTTTTTCCCCCTGATCATTAAAAATTAACTTTCTAAGAGTTGAATTCTTGGTTTAAGAGCTTAAGTGATTCTTTTTTTCCCTCAGTTATCCGAATGTGTGGAGAGGTTCATAAGGTGTCTTAATTAGACAGACCATAGTTCCAGTGGGAGTCCCCCTTTAACATGCCTACTAAGAATCTTTAAATTCCATAATCCACTTCTGAATAAAAGGTGAAACTACAAAAGACATTTTCAAAGGTGAAACTACAAAAAGCATTTATCTTCCCTTTCTCTCTTCCTTTTTCTTTCTTTGCCATCCAGATATCAAAATTCCATTACACTTTAATGATGATTTTCTTCTAGGTTGGCGCTCCCAAGCCCAGCATTTTTATGTAGTCTAATTTAAAGCTAAAAACCCCTCAAAGTGAAAAATCCACAGCTAAATCACTTGCAAACTGGTATTCCAGCATCACTGTAATAACATTGTAAAAACTGATCCTGTCGTATAGAGTATTTTGTTTCATCTGTTAGCAAATTTCTTTTATCTTAGGAATCCTGATATCATTTGTTTTCTGTCTGTTCTAGTCCTATTGGGAAAGACTTCTCATTTATGAGCTACTCCTTCTAATGCTCCAACCAACATGGGAAATCTTAATGTCGCACTAAGCTTTTGTAAATCCATTTCTATTCTCTTAGGCACCCTTCTTCTTTGTAAATTGCCATCACTCTGAGGTAATGTACTGGATACTCAGAGGGATGCACTCACTCTTTTGTTTGAAAAATTGATTTCATCATAGTGGCTATGGGGTACATGAACACATTGGAAAAATAGCTAAAAGGAGTCTGATAGTCTCCTTATATTTTGAGCTTTGCAAAGAGACATGACAAAATTATACTTGCATTTTCTTTAAGTGTTAAAGCCTGCTCATCTTCTTTAAGGGAGAAGTCTTCTTAACTTCACTAATACTACTTGGGTGTGTAAAATGAGGACTGTGGGCCTAAATGGGTTTGTGTTAAGCCATCAATCACTAACTGCATATTGTAGCTCCTTTTAATACCATTGCATTCAAATTGCATGGGGGAAAGGACAGAGAGGTGCAGCACTAAATGAACATGACAGTCTCCTATTCATATCACATGGGACTTTGGAATCTGCTGAATGCCTACATTCTAACAGGAACTCGAGCTTATGCCAGGCCTCTCTGTGTTTTCAGCATTTCTTTCTTTAGCCAGTGAAATGAATGAAAGATTCGGTGAATCAAACCTTTTTTACAAGAGTAGCTAAAGTGCAGGAGCTGTTACATTCATTAAGTCAAGGAAGAAACAAACTTACAAATATGTAATGAAGCACTGTCTCTTACTTTGGCCTAGCTGTATTGTTTGTCAGCATTATAAACAGACTTATGCGACTGCAATGAACAATACTAATAGCTAAGAAATTTTAAGAAATAGTTCATCCAACTAGTAAAAATCATGACCATATTTTTATATTTAAATTATATCAATCTTTTAACCAGAAAAAAAAAATCAGAACCATCTATGTGCAACGGAATAAACTTAATAAACTAATGGACCTATCTATTTCTATCTAGTTTTCTTACTATGGGAGTTATTTACAAAATAAGTTTCATACCAACAGAAGAGTAGTACAGAGAATCATTGTGACAGGGTATAAGTATAACCAATGCCCAATGATCCCTGTTTTTCCAAAACTTGTTATAAGAATTGAGTTAACTCAAATAACTAAAGGGAAATGTGTATGGAATGGTCAATAGTGAGAGCATTCCAACCCTGAATAGCTGTTTGGTTTCTGAGTAGACACTGAGACTTTTATGTTACCTTATTCTGTATCTCCCTCTGTGGTCCCACTCACTGGGTTACATGTAAAATTAGATGGCAAGATTTTAAGAACCATTTATTTCCTTTCTAATAGACATCCTACACTGTGGGGCAACTTAAAAATAATAATCTGAAAATTATTTGCCTACTTATATCATTAATGAAAAGGTTGTTTATTTGGCTTCATTTTAAAGATTACTAAATAACAGCTTGAACAGAAACTTTAGGTAAGATAAAAGAACTGTAGAGTTTCATTATGATACCAAGTTTGAAACAAGTAGATTCAGTGATGAAGGGATATTAGAGGTCTGTTTTCCAGATAGATGGCTTGTTGCTTTTATTTTTAAAATAAAATAACTTTAAGAAGAAGGATTATAAAACAATAAGATTCTAAGACAAAGAAGTGACAGGACATACAAACAGCAACAAGCTTATTTTAAATCTGTACATCTCGTGCTCCCATAGAGGGCAATATTGCATAAAAGATTGCCTTCTGCAATGAATTAGGTATCTGCCAATTCATCTGTGTTAATACACTTTAAAGAAAATTGCTGTTACAATAAATTTGATGCTGCATTTCCCCTCAGTCAAGCTATGACTAATACATACAATAATACACACAAAACCACATAACAGATCCTTATTAAAGGTGAAGGAAATTAATTTTGTAGATTACTTAGTAGTAGATTACAGAGGATAAACAGCCCCTTTTTAGCTTACAATATATGCTCAACAACTGAACCACAGTAAATACTTATTTTATACTAAAGTTGGTTGCACAAACTAATAAGAAAATACACAAAAGAATGTCCTGCCAATCATTTGGGTTCACATATATCAGTAAATATATATACATTAAATACAAGAAAAATCCTTTGAATGTTTTAAATAGGATACCCATGTCTAAGTTTAAAGATAGAATACATAAATATGTAGTAAAAATATGTAGTAAATATATATAGTTAAAGGAACAGAAAAGATAAATATCTAGTAAAATGAGCTGTGGAACATTGTCTATGGCTAGATACAGATGCTATACATAATCTGGACTAGGTGATCAGAAATTGACCCAAACCCATAACTGTACAGAAGTTCCAGGCACACAAACAGGCATAGGCAACTGGTAACTGGCACAGGAGGGCAAGTGCCCCCCCACGACAGGGCTGTCCTCACCACTGTTTCCACCGGTGGCATCTGTAGTTGCTTGCCAGCTCCGTCCCCTCCACCGATGCCGCTGCCATCATCTGCTGCAGCTCTGTTCCTGGTGCTGATGCTGCCGACAGCATCTGCGGGTGCTCACCAGCTCCATCCCCGCGGCCGCTGCTGGCTTCTGCAGGTGGCCCCCCCAGACTCAGGAAGCGCCAGTCACCCATGAAAACTGGATTAAAAATGGAAGATCCTGATCTAAGATAGTCTTGGATCAATGTGCATTCAAACTTGTGCAAATTATGCTAGTCCAGTATATTAGATCAATTTAGGTCAGTATTTTCCAGCATCGCAGGCTCTTTTGCAGGCCCCCGCTAGCACCTCCTCCCAGGGAGGTGGACTGGAACTCAGCCTGCACTTGGTTCCATGACAGAGGCAGGGCCTGCTGGGTGCTCAACTGGAGTGGCTAAGTCAACAAATCCTGTGTCCCCAGCCCCACCTCCTGCCTCTGGCCAGCTGTCAACCCTAGGCAGGACAGAGGCGGGGGGAAGAGAAGGGCACTCACAAACTTCCAGGTGGCACACCCCACATTCCCAGTCCAGGTTGGTGGGCCACAAAGTATCCCTTCCCTGTCTCAGTTTCATAGTAGCTAGGGTCAGGAGGGACTTGAACAGATCATCTAGCCTGACCCCCTGCCACAGGCAGGAATGAATGCTGGGTTCACAAGACCCCAGACAGGTGATCATTCAACCTCCTCTTGAATTTGCCCAAGGTAGGGGCGAGGACCACTGTCCTGAGAAGTGGGTTCCAGATTTTGGCCACCCTAACTGTAAAATATTGCCTTCTGATCTCTAACCTAAACCTATTCTCCATCAGCTTCCTTCTCACCCCAGGTGGTGCTGGAGAGAAAAGGGCTCTACCTATTTGCTGTTGATCTATCCTGATGAGTTTGTAGGTGTTGTGGAAACACACGCAGCGTACTTTTGGGTCAGGTCAGCAGAAGCTTTTATTTAAAAGAAACTATAGCTGTAGGGGGGACTCCAAAGCGACATGGATTTCCCAAGCACTTGGAAGGGGTCCCCCCCAAGAGCAAAATCAGGAGGCTTATATACTTTTTAACAGTTGCTTACAACTCACGTGATCATATAGTGAAATTAGCATGAAAAGCGGCTATAATATTACTTCATTATTTCTTTGCTGTAATCAGGATGGGAACTAATGGGGGAGGCGAGGTTAGTTCACAAACCTCCTTCTTGCACCTAGAAATCAGATTTGTACATACTTTTTTGCTATCTTCAAGGCCGCGGTGAGCGAAGCAGTTGCAGAGGAGTTACAAAGAACAAACACTTTCTCTTATCTGTTCTACTATACAGAGCCAGCAATTCTCCACAAAGCGGTTATGTCATCTTATAACTAAAATAGTCAAAGTTTAAGGCATATATTTTTTCTGATTCCACAAGAGGATTGGGCTTAAGCCATCCCTCTCCGTATAGCCATGATTCTTTACTGAGATATTGTACATGAATGAATGCTCAGCAGCAACTCCTGGCAGGGATCAAAGCAGCGAGGCAAGGTCTGTTTTGCTTAGTCTGTTAACTCTGCCTTTGGAGCTCCTCAGAGATTAGGGATGAGTAGGTGGGACAGAGCTGGAAACTCTGAATGAAGAGATGGGTTGATGACTGAGTATTATGGAACTAAGTATTGTCTAAAATGTTCGGCATCCTTTTCCAAAGGAAGCCAGAACTAGGCCTGTGCGAATAGGGAACTATTCGATTTGGATCTAGATTTAGCCAATTCAGTTGCTGGTGATTTGATTCAGAGCTCCGAATCAGTTTTCCACTTCAATTCAGCCAAATCGGCTCCAAAGCTTCGGATCCGATTCGGAGCTGATTCAGAGATTTGGCCATAGAGTGTAATGGGGAATCAATGAAATATCTGTAACTTTCTTGGTTTTTGGCTGATTTGAATTAAACTTGTAGGAATGGTAGCCTCTGCTGAGAGCATGAAGTCTGCCAAGTTTCAAGGTGTTAGATTTAGGGGTTTCTGGGAAACTGCACCTCAACATTCTGAAAGCAAAACTCATGTCACGTGTGTGTGTTAGCCCACAGGGGGGTACAAACTGCAGGGATGGTAGCTCTTGCTGAGGTCACAAAGCATGCCAAGTTTCAAGGAGATAAGTGCAGGGGTTTCTGGGAAACTGCATCTCAAGCTGCTGACAAGCAAAACTCATGACATGGGTGATACTGTATGTGTGTTAAGGCACAGAGGAGTGAAAACTGCAGGCCTCGTAGGCCCTGCTGCAGCCACAAAGCCTGCCAGCTGTCAAAGAGATAAGTGCAGGGGGGTGCTCTGGGGCCCTGCACCTCTGGCTGCTAACAGGCAAAACTGGTGATGTGGGTGCCTGTGCGACTATGTCTGTCCTGGGGCACAGGGGGGGTGAAATCCACTGCAGGCCTGGATGCTAGCTCCTGCTGTGGCCATGAAGCCTGGCAGCTGTGTCTTAGGGTGCAGGGGGGTGAAAAGAACTACTGCAGGCCTGGATGCTAGGCCCTGCCAGGTCACCAAGCCTGCCAGCTGTCAAAGAGATAGGTGCAGGGGGAGCCTGGCTTCTGGGGCACTGCATCTCTAGCTGCTAACAGGCAAAACTCATGATGTGGGTGGGTGACACTGTGTGTGTGTTAAGGCACACCCTCACTGGTGCTGGGGCCTCTGCACAACACAGCAGTGTGCCCCAGTGAGGTCTCCTCCTCCCCTACAGCCTCGGTCCGGCCCACCACTGTAAACTACAGCGGGTCAAAATAACTTATCCGGCTCAACACCAGTAGCAGCAGCAGCAGCATCAAAGGTACCCAAACAGAACTGTCACAGAGCCTTTCTTTTTATAAAGGAATTGACAGCAAGAAGTAAAAATGTTATGTTTTGTTGGATATAAGTTACTCATGGTGTCTGATGGCTTATCTTGTGTTTTTTGTCTATATGTTTATTAGGGATAAAAAGGGGAATACTTAAAAAAAAATCTTAGGAAGCTTTTGGGTTCAAAACCCCTTTGTCAGGCTGAGGAAGTACCTGCAGTTGGTCCTGGATGGAAGGAATAATGAAGAAGCCAGAGGCTGGCCTGGCACGCAATGTAGGCAAGGAAGCCAGTCAGTGAAAATGGAAATGGAGGCATCAGGAGGTGAGAGACAGGCTGGGGTGGGAGGTGGGATGTAGCAGTACAAGTGCAGTGCAGTGCTGGAGGGGAAAGGGGGATGTAGCAGTGCAAGTAAAAGTGCAGAAGTACCCGGGGAGTCAGATGTCCGGCAGGTTGCAGTGTGTCACTCCTTTTGTGTTGTGTGTTTTCTTCTTTTGCATTGCACATGTGCACTGGACTTTCATTTGATTGTTTGATTCACTAGTAAGTATGAAGGCCTATGTAAAAAATGTGTGCTATCTGTCTTCTTCTTTTCTGCTGGGATGAGTTTATTTCTAAATATGGAGTGTAACTCTGTTGTGTGTTTTATTCCCTCTGTGTTATTCCCTCTGTGTTGCGTGTGTGCACTGGATTCTTCTTTGATTATTAATAATAACTATATATGGTGTCTTCTTCTGTGATGTTCTATTAATGTGAATGTGTGACTGCTACTGTACTTCTTGTTCTTGATATATTTCCTTCTTTTAAGACCCTGAGTACTATGTTAGTCTCAATCTGAATCTGACTTCTGTGTTGTCTTCAGTCTCTATGTAAACTAACTATAATAATATTAATAACTAATAACTACTATATATAATCTGACTCTCTTTTTCTCCTATGAATATCTGATTTTCCTTCTTCTATGTGTGTATATTATAAGTGTGTGTGTGCAATCTGTGTGCCTCCCTGCACAGTGATGGATCACGCTGGCAGGGAAAATACTGAGCTTTCTTTTTTCAAAGTTTGCAAAAAAAAAAAAGAGAGAGCAAATATAAATTGAAAGAAATGAATTGGATAATATTAATTAAAGAGATTCTAAGCTAAGGTAAGTTAAGCTAAGCTAAATCCTATCCTATCCTTTCTAACAACAAAAAGGAGGAGGCAGGTTGCAACTGCTGACTATGAAGCAAGCCAGGCAGCACAGTACCTTTCTGATGTTGTTCTTCAGACAGAACCAGCTCACAAAAGGCAGACCAAGCCTGCACACAGAGGCTTTTATGCTGTTTCTATGTCCCTCTCCCCAGACACTGTAACTGGAAAGGCAGTCAGAAAGAAATCATGCTCGCTAGCCACCTAGACATGTCAGTCTTTCTCCCCCAGCTCCCCCTTCCTCTTCTAAGTTTCTGTTTCCCCATACAGACAGCCTCCGAATCGCCAAATCTTTTCTGAATCTTTTCGGAATCAATTCAGAAGCTCCGAATTGATTTGGAAAGCCAGAAGCAGCTAGCAATTTGATTTGGACATGCAAATTCGGCCTCCGAATCGTCCAAATCTTTTCCGAATCCGAATCATGGTCTGAAGCTTCGCACAGCCCTAGCCAGAACCAGCTGAGGCAGTAAGGGAGCTGCAATGAAAGAGAGTAGAGAATTTGATAGGAACAAAGCTGAAGAGCTCTCATAATTTAGGTTTTACAAGATACTCATACTACAGTGCAGTCTGAGATATCCTGAATTAGCCCAAAGTGGAAATGAAGCACACGAAGTTAATGCTTCTGTCGCATTTAGACTGATGTAAATCCACTAAGTAGAGACACAAGATAAAAATATCTTTGTGTTTACACTCCCTCTGCACCATGGTAAATGTTGACACATGATGCAAGACAGTGGTAAATGAAGTCCATATCGGTGTGAAAATGGTCTAAGTGAGAGAAGAGTGAGGCCTGCCTAGTATTGTTATGGTGCTTCTTTTATTTCACTGTAGAGTATCAGTACCATGTATGCTGAATTCCGGAAATATAATTAAAAAGGAGCTCTGGCGGGATTTAGAGCAAGCCATTTAAACTGTTATTTATGCACTTAGACCACAGTAAAGTAAAATCACTCACATGTAAGATTATTTCATCACTATTATTTACAGCAAAGGACATTTATCTGCTTTGTTTCACAATTGCTCTTCTTTCTAATGAAGAGCTGAGACGATCATACCCAGAGATCATATTAATCACATAATCAAATAAGGTTCGTCACGCCCCAGGCTGGTTTTCATTTGCCAGTATGTTTGTTCTATGGACAATGACTGGTTGTCTTTGCTATTTCCCAGTAATCCCTGCACCAGGAAAGAAAGAAGAGTTTAGAGGAAAAGGGTAGATGTGGGGAAAGCAAGGTAGACAGGAATTCTTTCTAAATTACTTAACATTCTGCCCTCATTCTGTTACCCTACAAGTAGTTATACCCTTTGCCCCACATGTGGTATATCCATGCTGACAGCCCTCAGTGGATCAGAAACAAATCAAGATGCATAGAAGTTTACTTCCAAGAACATCAGTGAAGCAAGAAGTCTCTGCAGCAAGAAGGTCAGTGACCCAGCTGCTTCCTTTCACACCCCAGAGGCTGAAACTAAACAAATAGTTAAGTCTGCATCTCCCTTGTATAACCCAGCTTCAAAAACTACCCCATCTCAATACATCTGGTAACGTCAACAAGTCAGCAGAATTTAATCATGTACTTCTCAAGGAGCCATTAGGACTGAAAAACCAAATTATTTTACGAGAACGGTCTTTGGAGAGAGAGTGGTATGTCCCTCTTTTAGACATTCTTGTTCATGGACTCCTTTCCTGTTTAGAAAACAAGGATTTATTACTTATTCAGTTTTCTTAGGGGATATGATAAAAGTGGTGTTGTGTAATGTACAACAGCTGATGAATGAATCATTTCTCTGAGAACTTTTGGCTAGGGTTTTCAAAATTGTTTCATGACCTGAGTGCCTCTGTTTTTCAGGCCTCGATTTTAAGCATGTTAAAGGAGCATGGTTTTCAAAAAGCACCAGATTTGAAAATGCATCCCAAATGCATTTTCTGATTTTGGTTCCTTTTTAATATAATATTTGTATTAACACCTCATTTTGTTAACTTTCTTATAGTTCACTTTTGGCCAGAAACAAAGACCTAAGGACAAAATTGATTGGATAGAAATAAAAATTGCTTTTTTCCTCCTCAAAATATGTATATCCTCCTTAGACTTTCTTTAGCATAAGATGGGAAATATTCCATTTAGGATATATGACAAGTTAAGGATTTGGTTTCTGCTCATATAG
Organism: Alligator sinensis; assembly: GCF_000455745.1. Taxonomy (NCBI): domain Eukaryota; kingdom Metazoa; phylum Chordata; order Crocodylia; family Alligatoridae; genus Alligator; species Alligator sinensis. The sequence goes on from NW_005842878.1 coordinate 220,581, forward strand.
AGGGCTCAAAATGGGAATTTTATACAATTATAGAGATTTCCAGGTACCCAGTGGTCATCTAATGGTTGCTTGTAGTCTTGGAAGAGTTCTGGATAATGGAAATTACATTTGTGAAATGTTCATGTAAATAAAGGCAATTTTTGGATATTTTATGGTTCTCTGTTAGACCTGTAGGTTCAGATTCCTAGTAACTAAGGCTCCTGGATTTAACATTAGAGAGATACAGAAGTAGTCGCCAGAACACTTTTAAAAACTCCTTCCAAATATCTTCAAAATAGCTTTTCTTTAGGATATGTGGCATATACAAATTGCAAAATAGTACAGGAAGCTATATGATTTTCTAGAAGACACTTGAGTTAACTTGCATGATTCTTTTTTCATAAATTTTGTAGTAATTCAATATAACTAAACCCCAATACTACATAAATTCACATATGGTAATATTTTATTGACTTACACTGTAGGGCTGCTAAGGTGGAGAGAGAATTGTATCTTTCTTTGGTAGCTGATTTTCTTGGTGTAAGAGGTCGGTGGTGTGCCACCTGGAGCTGAGTTGTCTCTCCACTGGGATAGTAGTGTTTTGTCCTTCAGAAAATTTCCTGCCACACCTTTGGTGTTTGAGAGGGAGGTGCCAAAACACTCTTGGGAAGCAAAAAAGGGTTAGTTATAGGCTCAAGAAGTTGGCTTTTCTTTGCAGGGCTCCACCATCCCCATACTCTACCCTAACCACACCACATGTTCCGGGAGTGCTGTTGCTCACCTCTAATGCTAAGGATCCAATCTCAGTCTTATGGACCTCTTGGCTGGGGTCCTCCTCTTAGGTTGGCTGTTTGCCCCATTCTTCCCTGCATGGGTCCCAAGACAGCTGCCTCTTAATTCTAATCCCACTGTTACTTTCAGGGTCAGGACGGATTTACCCCTCCCAGGGGTGTCATCTCATCCGTGCCTCTTTTCTCTTCTAGGGTCCTGGAGCGGTTATCTCCACACCTCAAGACTGGCTCACTGACAGAGCGGTCTCTTCCGTCTCTTCACTGGTTCTCTCCAGGTAAGTCTGGGGAGCGGGGCTTTTCTCTAAGCCCCAGGGTTGGTTCCTTCTCTTGTTGTCTCTTGACGTCCTCTCTATCTTCGTCCTGTTCATCGTCTCTCTGAACCAACCCTGAACACTCCCTTGGTGTCTCTTTAAATTCCCTTTCTTCCTGGCTGTGTTCCCCATGGCAGTGTCTGATTCTCTGCCTTCTTGACTCAGCTGTTCTTCCTTTTCTTTTTTGGCATGGATGTTTGCTTCTACTTTTGTTGCTCCACTCTCCCTATCCCAGGCTCGAACTCCAGCAGCTGGGCTTGCTGTGGCAGGTTTTTGACTGCCCCAGCCCCCGCTGGTTTTCCTTA
>NW_005842878.1:224197-224728 GCF_000455745.1 Alligator sinensis
GGGTGGCCCTCCTCTGAACCCTCTCCAGGCTGGCCACATCCTTTTGAAGTGCGGCGCCCAGTACTGGATGCAGTACTCCAATTGCGCCCTGACCAAAGTCGCATAGATGGGGAGTATCACCTCTCTGGACCGGCTTAAGATGCATCTTTGGATGCATGACTAGGTATGACTGGCCTTGTTGGCTGCGGTCTGGCATTGGCGGCTCATGTTAATCTTGGAGTCAATAATGACTCCAAGATCCCGTTCCACCTCTGTGTGTCCACCTCATCCCACATCTTAATGTCATCAGCAAACTTGGACCCAAGTCGCTGATGAAGATGTTAAACAGTGCAGACCTCAGGACTGAGCCCTGGAGTACCCCACTGCTCACATCTTGCCAGGTTGAGTACAACCGGTCCACCACTACTCTCTGGGTGTGCCCCATCAGGCAATTTTTTACCCACCCAACTGTGTAGGCATCAATGCCACAGTCACTTAATTTGTTGATGAGGATGGGGTGAGAGACAGTGTCAAAGGCCTTCTTAAAGTCTA
>NW_005842878.1:224755-242624 GCF_000455745.1 Alligator sinensis
GACACCATCATCCAAGGATTTAGTTACTTGGTCATAAAAGGCAATCAGGTTGGTCAGACAGGACCTGCCTTTGATGAACCCATGCTGATTGCCCCTGAGCATGATCTCCCCTGCAGGCCCCCCACAGATGTGTTCCTTGATGATTCTCTCCAAGATCTTCCCGAGCACCGAGGTGAGGCTTGCAGGCCTATAGTTACTTGTGTCCTCCCTCCTCCCTTTCTTGAAAATTGGGACCACATTAGCCAGTTTCCAATCCCCCAGCACCTGGCCAGATGAGCATGACTGCTCATCTGGCCAGGGTTGTATGTGGAGTTCCTTCCAAGCCCTGGGGTGCTGGAGTGGCTCTGGGAAGGACTCAGAGGATTTTGCTTCCCCTGGATCCAGCTCTGAGTTCCTGGATAAAGCAGCCATTGGGTTCCAGTCCCTGGGGAGGGCAGCCACAGGCAATTCCAGTGCAGGACCAGAGGCTGTATTACAGGGAGCCAGGCAATTCCCCACCCAGCCCTGCCTGCCACTTGAGCACTGACCACTCCTGGCTGGGCTGGCTCAGATCATGTGGGCCTTTTTCTAGAATGATCTCATTGGCAGCCTCACCAGGCCTCTCTCCCTGACCTGAGCCAGGAATGTGCGGTGTGCTGCTGGCACTGCCTCTCCCATGGCAGCTCACAAGGTCTGCTTCCCCCCTGCCTCTGTCCTGCCTGGGGTAGACTCCCATGCCCTCACCCTGGACAAACCCCAGGGACCCCCTGCCACAGCCCCACAGTGCCGGACCCTTACTGGGCTGAAGTGTGAGCACCCTTCCCTCTACTGGCTACTGTAGCTGATAGATTCCTGTGGCTGATAGATAACATGTAAGTGGGGGGAGGCGTGCCTGATGGGCAGCCAATCAGGGATGGCTCAGCCACTTGGATGTGCTCAGCAGGGTCCAGCAGACCAGGAAGACCACTGGGAGGCATACACGAGTGATCCCAATCTGCTGGCCTCAGCCAGTGCAGACAGCCTGCCTCCCCCCCCCTCACCAAAGGGTGAATGTGTTCTGTTCAATCACGATCTAAGTTTGGGTGCTTAGAGTAAACTGTGTAACTTAGACTGATTCTGCCTAGACTTTTTGAATGCCTGAATCTAGCCTATGTTCACTGGTCCCATGAGAAGGGAAGAATACAGGCATGTTGTGATTTGCTACTGTGAACTGCAGAGGTGAGATTATCATAAAGTGTTCCTATACCCATGTACTCTCACATTTTTGTTGTGAGATATGTAAAATCTATGTGTTGGCCACCACAGATCCCAGAGCTTATCTTCTTCTCTGCCTTTTCAGAAAGCTGAAACACTGAAAGGTTCTTGTCCCTTTAGAATAATCTCATATATTAACAGCCTTTGTTAATCCTATTTGTAAATTCCAAAACTCCTATGGAAGAGTTAATGCATGATATTTTAAGTAACAGCTATATAAATAACACTACAAATAATATTACACTAAAGAGAAGCACTTTAAAAAGTCATTTGTGGTACATTACAATGCATATACATATCTTATTTCATGCAGATTTGAGCAGGCTGCAGCTAGACCTTGAAAGGTAGAGTGAATTTCCATTGAAATCAGGTTGGCTTACAAGTTGACTAAAGACCCCTATTTTAAATAGAAATGTTCACTGCTCTGAATATTAAGCCTGTCATACAGAATCCTCCAAATGCACACACAAATAAGGTTTGTTGAATAAATATTTTGATAACCTGATCTTTCCATTCTTTGCAATGAAATAAGGTATTTGAAGCATGAATATCTCATTTAGGTCCACTTTTTAAAAAAAGGTGCTAATACTGGACATGTCTATACATGTTCTTTACTGTGCAGTATACTAATTTATTGCAGAGTAAAGCATCACTGTCTATACATGTGTGGCAATTGGGCCAGTGTAGACTAATTTACAGCACTGTCAGATAGGCCTGTCATACACAGGCGCTATCCAACAGTGGAGTAAATTACTGAGCTTAAACACATAAGGTTACTGAGCTTAAACACATAAGGTGATGTTGGAATTAGTTTATGTGAGGGAAGAGAAGAGCCCCCGAGCAGTAAAATGGCCCCACCTGTATTGCAAAGTACTCCACAGGGCTCCTTCTTCACCCGGTGTTTCAGGAGGGGAGGGGGAGTCAGCCAGAACTCCAGGAAAAAAGGAGACGTGGGGCAGGCAAAAGGGGGACACAGGAAACTGGAAGTGACTCAGGTAGCAATACGGCAGGGAGAGCCAGAGGTGCTGAGGAAGCAAGGGAGACTGGGCTTAAGGGAAGCAACTCTGTGGAGGGAGCTACCGGCAGAGAGAACCCTGAAGGAAACGCCTGGAGAGAAATAGAAACTGCTGAGAGGCAGTTAGAAGGTACCATAAAGACCCTAATAGCAGGGCTGAAGAAAAAGGGTACCGCAAAGTTGGGACTATAAGGGCAGAAGAAGTGCCAGTTTTGTTTTTTTGTTCTCCTTTTCATTAGGGTGAGAAGAAAGTCACCCCAGATAGCGCATTTACAACTATCAGGACAATAAGCTAGGAAAAAGACTGGCTAGGATTACTGGCAGGTCTGTGCCAGGTTCCAGTCGGGTGAGGTACAACCAGGCCCATCGGAGATACTAATTGGCCAGACCTAGAGACCCAAGGAGCATTTTTGTACTGCTCAAAGGCAGATTGAGGAGACAACTGAATTACCACCTGGTGGAACAGGCAAGGATGTAGAGGTTGGTGGAGCCCTCATTACACTAAGACAAATTGCAAGAGCCAAAGCGTCAAGACCCACACGCCCTGGCATTCTATTTTCTCCCGTAACAACAAGTTGTGGCAGGTGAGATCGTGGATGTGTGGGAGAGGCCAGCAAGACGTTGTGGAGGACTTAGGTTTGTTAGCTGAGGTGCTAAAGCTATCTTGGTGTAGAAGATAGAGTAAGAAAGGAAGAAAAGGAAAAAAGCTGCTCAGACCGGTGATGAGCTCCCAAGATTGACGACACCAACATTGATAGAGATAAGCCTCTACCACAGATAGGGGCAGGACTTTTGGGGTGAAAGCCCACCATTGGACAGTTTACTTCAGCTCAAATTGCACCAGAGTCTATTCTATCACATTAATTGCACATGTAGATGCACCCACTGAGTAGCACCTTCCTCCATAACGATATCACTGGAAGCAACTCATGGAGATATTTTTCTATATGAACAGGCATACCCAAAAGGTGTTTTATTTCATTAAGCTGCAATGCATAGTTTACTTGTGATACAGCCACTACCAATTCCTTGCTTTTCTTCATTTTCTCTTCCAACTGTTTTTAATATGGTGAAAAAGTCTTTCCTTATATCTGTATTCTATATTACCTTGCTACAACTTATAAACTAGATTGCAAACTTCACATTCAAACTGTTGTATGATCTCATTGTGGAATGTCTTACGTAATTACACGCTCATGAAAATAGTTAATTCCCAAGTTGATTACCAGTAATCAATTTATTTGCTCAAGCATACTCAAATTAAGCATTTTCTTTTCCAATTTAAGAAGCTGGGGTTAAGTCTGTTCTTAATATTCAAAATAGGCATATCCATCTGTAAAAAATAAGAAGTGACAAAAATCTTTTCACACAAAATTTAAAATAAAAGAAACCTCAAGCCCATTTTGAGACCCCATGCATTTTTGGGCACCATTTTTTTTGTATGTTCCTTTTCATGATCCTCCAGATTAGTGTTCGGCACTAAATGTGAACAAAACTTCTGGTAAAGGGAAGGAAAAATCCCACTTTCCTTGCATACATTCTTGAGTCACTTTAAAATCATTAGAAGATCTCATACAAATAAAACAAATAGTATTTGAAATCCAAAGCCTACTATTCTTATATTTCCATTCCTAGAGGTCTAAGCCCCCATAGTATTTAATGGGAACAAGATTAGGGAACTCCAAAATGGCTGAAAAAAAGATAAGATTTGGATGATCTAAACATGTGTTCAGCTTCACTGAAGGAACTGCAGACTGTTTCAGGGTTTGTCATTGTCACTTACAAACTTGAAAGAGTAGTGTGGTGGGGAGGGGTAGAGATTTAGACATGCAGGCATATTGTGGATTATATGGGTCTCAGACTTTACTACTGTCCCCTTAATATTGCCTTTTGAACCTCCCTAGTAGGTGTGGACCATAAAAATGGTAGTGAACAACCCCTCCTCACCCCCAACGAGTGGCAAGCAGGGAATCAGAGTGTTCCTCATACCACTTGTTTTTAGCTCACTTTGATGAAAATTTTCCATCCATCTCTAACATCTGCAGCTGTTCAGAATCCAGATACAAAGAGGAGGCTTTCATGTGTGAAACTCTCCTTAGCCCCATGCTACATGTGTGTGCTAGGAGATAAGCCCTCCTTCTTAAAGTCATATGTCTCATTCATGGGCAGATCTAGGATTTTGAAAAGAGGGGTGCAGGTGGTTTGGTGCATCATCATATATAAGATAATATATTTTTCTCCAGTTGAAGAGAAACAAAAAGCTTTACTAAAATGTGAGGGACCAAGCATTGTATTATTCAATTTATGATCAAAGCAAAAACAAGTATAACTATTGGAATGTACATTAATAGGCTAAATTATATATTGAGTTTAAACTAATTCCATAAACTAGCCAAAAAATAGTCAATATGGTCAAAAGTTATTGTGTCATTAGTCCTGAAGGCATTACATTTAATTGTACATCTCTTATTCAGATTTGTAAAACAAAATCTAGTTTTTTTTAGCATCTTGACAGTGCTTCCAATACTTCACTGTCATTCATTTCTACACTTGAAGTAATATTACTATATCCAAGTTAAGGTTTTCTGCTAGAGCTAAAAACAGCCTGCAGAGCTGTGAAATTGAAGAGGGACATTACCAGGAATGGCTAAAAGACAGAAAAAACTGCAGATAGTTGGAACAGTAGAACATCAAGACCATTAAAAAGGATTGTTAAGTGGAGAGAGATTAACAGAAGTCAAGTAGATGATAATGAGCCACAAAGTCAATTAACTCCATCAGTGCCGCCTGAATAGAAATACGGCGGCCCCTCCTAGGCAGATGGTTTTAAAGTTTGAGTAGAGCAGGAATCAAAGAGGGATGAAACTGAACTACTGCACCCTCTCCTCTCCCACCCAAATCCACCCCAGTGTCACTTTCATCCCTCTGCTAGTTCATGGAACTGGATCATGTTGTAAAAAGAATAAGTTATCGTCGTCATCTTCTTCTTTTGTTTTATACTGAGTATTTTTATACTAGAGAGGTTCTAGAAGTGTATGGGAAAAGCCACAGATAGGTACTGAAGTAGAAATCCTGTCCATGAATACCTCTGGCTTCTGGCTATCTTGGGGTGCTCTTCAGGTACTAGGGACTGAGCACCCTGCTCATTCAGTGGAGGAGGCATGTGGTATCCTCATAACAGAAAGAGCTGATGGACATTTGGCCCTTTCATATTTTGGGCCCACTAATTTGCATATCCTTTGATAGCCGAAGAGAGTGTTAATTAAACCATTTTATATCCATTACATTGAATTGCCCTATATTTATCTAGCCCATAAATACTTGTGTATGGTATGTGTATTTTCAAAGAGAGGCAGAAATACTGATTAATACTGATTTATTAATTTCATTATTTTATAACTCTTTGTCACTTCTGAAAGTGGATATTCAATGTTTTGCTCCTCTGTTTTTGCAGGAACTACAGGAATAAAGAGGAAAAAGTAAAAAAGTATGTGTCCATTAAATTCAATATTTTCATTAAAAATGCATACCAGTGAATTTGCCAGTTACTTTTTGGAATATTATATTTTCATTATCAGATGTGATCCCTACCAGTGTAATATTCAATTTTCAAATATAAGTTCTGATCTCATTTATGGCTGAATTCTGACCTGCACTTTAAACTGCAAGATTGTTAATGGAAGTTCATTCACTCATTCTAAAAGTCAATCTGAATGCAATCCTGGCAGTTAGAAGTAAGTCTTTCATATCACTCCACCTTGACAAAGAGTTTAAGGAAAATAGTCCTTAATATATAAAGAAAAAAATTCCCTTTCCTTGCTTCTTACTTCACCTGATAAAACAAAGGAAAGGGTTTTCTTTTTCTTTCTTTTCCCACTCTTCCTTCTTAAAGCAGATCCATGAATCTTATTTGAATCCTCCTTTAATAATCCAAATTAATCCCTCCAGGGATGTTTTAGGTTTTATTTTGACACTCCCTGCTCCCCACCGCACCCCCGCCCCAGCTCCATCCCCACTAATAATGGAAATTTGTATACTAATATGCCTCCCTCCTCCCTGGCCCTACATTTTTGAGTCAATGTAAGGTTTGCCTGAACAGTGATTGTGTATGATGTGTGTAAGGGTAAGATTACATTTACTGCTAAAAGTAAACTCTGGCTCAAAGATCAGATTTTTTAAATAAACTCTTCAATTTATAGCTTATCTTCAAATTGTGTTGGTTTGCATAATAAAGGCTGAGCCTGAACTAAAGTTGAAGGAAATTTTAATAGTTCCTCATTTTGTTCCTCCTTTTATAAGACAATGGGAGTAATTTATAACTCCACTGTTATGATACAGCTCTTCTGGTGATAGCTATGGTTTTATAGTGGACTGGCAACATGTGACTATTAGGACCTTGTACTCAAACCTGCCTCCTGGAAGGCTTTGAGTGCCCTTAACTCCAGCTGGAGTATTGCTCACAGTTGGAAAATCACACATGCTCTATTACTGCAAGCTGTCTGATGTTTATCAATAGACCTAAAATGCTGCCTCTTGGAAAGTTTCCAGATAATAGACAAGTAAAGCTATCAAACAAATCATCACTCAGTCCATTCAGTCATTTCCCCTCTTTTTATCAGTATCTCTCTCTTTTACAGGAACAGTCTGTCAGACATCCAACTTCCACAAACAAGACCTTCAAGTATGTTAAGTTAGTATGGTAAATTTACTCATTAAACTCAGCAAAAATCAGGCCAAATTATGGAAGTTAACCCCAGGAAATATTTTGCATTTCCTGAAAGCAGGAGACAATAAAATCAGCAATACTAAAAAGGTAGCATTTAGAACAGCTCCCTGTTACCTAGCCAGTTTATTTTTGGTATGTGATTGCGAATAGAGTCTCACAGCTCAGATAGAAAGAAACGAGGAAAAGACTAGAGGAGGAGAACTAAAATAGTTATTGCCATAGGACTGAAATAGTTATTACCTATAGGGGACCCAAAGTGGAATTTAAATGTGATGTATAGAAAGGGAGGAAAATTCAGTTCATGCCAAGTGCCAATGGCACTTTTGTATGGTTTTGGTCTATGATTAAAAAGTCTTTTACTATGTCAGGAGGAAAATTCACCTTAGAAATATGTTTTAAAAGATAGGAAGCAAATTGTATTTCAGTATAAAAAGAAAAGTCATCAGTGAACAAACACATTCTTAATAAAAAGCCATAATTAGTCTCATTCTCCACTGTCTTGAATACTGTGTAGCTATAAACACCTGTTTAAAATGGCTGTGAAAATCTAAAAAAAAAAAAGACAATATTTTATGCCTGTTTTTCAGGCACTTTGAATAAAGGTAAAATGAATACAAAAGATGCATGTTAGTGGAGAATCAGGCCTATAGATGAAGTTCAGGTGAACTGGTAGGATCAGACACATGCCGGAATGGAAAGCAGTGAATTATCTGTCTCTTTGCTGTCTATGCAGGGTTCATATAACTGTGTAGATGATATTTGAAAGCTCAAAAATTAAAAAAAAAAATAACAGTGGCTGTGGATTGAATTTATTTGATATGATTGCAGAGAATTTTTCCAAGTCAGCAACTGAAAAGGAGTTTTTCTTGTGACCAGCATGGGACCTGGCTCGCTTTCTATGTTCTGTCACTACATATAAACACTAGAAAATTAGGATTAGCATTTAAAGTTCAGAACCATTGTTCTCCCATGACCCAGCTGAATATTAGTAGAAAACAGGTACAATTCTGTTGTAGCTGAAAACTGTCACAAAATATTTGGGTGTGTTGGAGGAATCAAGCAAACAAAATCAGAGAAGAGTTGAAACAGAAATGGGTATTTTGAATCTGGCCTAGAAGATAAAGAAATGAAAGTTAAGCTATTAGAAGAAAAAAGGCTCCTATTCTCAGTATTTAAACTACCTTTTTTTTGTGGTTGCTATGGTATCAAACTCTATACCTACCTTACAGTGCTTTGAACTATGGCATGAAACTAAGCCTGCTTTTAAAAAACAGTATTTGCTTTAAGCTGGAGCTTGGGACATAATCCTACGGTTTTTCCTTGTGTAGATGAAACCTGAGATTGAACGGGATTTCAGTTAATGGGAGTACTCTCAGCCAGAAGTCTATCTGGGCACTGTTGTGCCCTGGGTGGCAGCAGCACACAGGGCAGCATCAATGGTTGAGATGCCACCACTGCTTTTGTGACCCTCCCAACTTGAAGACTGGAGCACGCCCCTCCCCGGCCGCTTTAGCTATACCAGTGGAAAAGCCCTACTCAGTTTCAGTAAAATTTCTGGTTGGGCCCTTGGCACTTTCCACTATTCCAGACTCTTGCCTATAAGGAACTCAATATGAGTGACAGATAACATCTTAAAAGCTGGGTCACATAGAGACTAAAAACTTAATCTAAAACTTAACTAAAAGCTTTTGAATTTTCTACCATCACTGAGTCATTTCCCTCTTTCCAGTCCAAACAGAACATTTTCTTCTCCAGTTTTTAATAAAATGCATTTAATATCACCAGTATTAGCATCACTCAGATTAGAATTTTATAACTGTCAGTAAAAATTTCAGTTGCTGTACATATTTTAGTATAGATCAAAACAGAAATAAATCCTCAGAAAAATATGTTATGCAACAGCAATGAAAATACCCTGCATTCTTAGGATAAATTACCCAAAGAACTAGAGAGTACTTTGGCACTAAGAAAACAGAAAGCCTTTATGGTAGCAAAAGGGGGCTTAAAGAGATTCAAAAGATTTTCACAAATGTTTCAGTGTTATGAGAACTACTGGAGGCAAGGAAGGCCCATAAGAAAAACAAAACAATTTGGGGGAAAGAAATTAATCATAATTAAAATTGTCATGATTTTTTTTGAAAATATGTTTTCAACAAATAAATAATGAAAAAAAGACAATAATTCAACCAAAGGCACATGACAACTAAGAAGTAATGCAGACCAGTAAAATAAGAGGGAACTTATATTTATAAAATTTTTAAATGTTAGAGTGGAAGATGTTCAGAACTAATGCAGCTTAATCTCTTCGGTCCTCATTCAGGAAGGTTAGGTGAATTTGTAACGTCAGTTATGTCAGTATTTCTGTTGTCTGCCACAGAACTACTATTATGTTCACTTTACTGAATCAGAACCAACATCATCAGAAGAAACTTCCCCCAAATTAGTTCATGGATATTGTAAGCTAGGGAAACCATAAAACCCTGTTTTCTTGGGGTTTGTGAAGCAAATTGGAAAAGGTGCTATAATATGTTCTATAAAGGCTAATAGCAGAAGGCTGGACTGGATGACCTAATATACAACTAATAAAACTAGAGATAAAAAGTTATAAGGTGAAATTAAATGCATGCGTTAAGGATATTAAGCTAACTACATAGTTAAAAGTGTGTGTGTGTGTGTGTGTGTGTGTGTGTGTGTATCCAGCTATATTTATGTTTGGGTTTATATTTTTAGAAAAAAAGACTGAGTGCCTCAGTTTTTGACTGCCGATCTTCACATATCTTAAAAGCACCTGATGTACAGAAGATGGGAATAGTAGCCACTTCTGATAATCCCCTCTTCCTCCCTTTCTCTCTTCAAGCACATAAGGTTGGGAGGTTAATCTCCTTTGTACTTATGAAAATTTCCTACCCATGTGATTCCTCATTTTATTACATGGCTTTGTAATTTATCAAATGGTTATCATCTCCTTATAACAACAACAAAGAGGGGACATACAAGAGTAAGACTACTAAGGTTAGCAACAATAAAAATGGTAAAAAAAATATTGAGTACTTAAAAGATGTAATGGCCTGAAGCTAGAAAAGGGAAAAGTTCATGTGACACATTAGAAAAAAAAAAATAAGGGTAAAGTCAACTGGGAAATGGAATCATTCAACTATAGAAAGCTGTTATGGCATCATCACTAGAGAGATGAGGATGTGAACATTAGACATAAGTATGGAAATACTATAAAGGAAAAAAAAAAGCAGTAGTAAATATTCTAAGTAGAGAACTAAGTAGAGAACAGTCTTCCACAGATAAGCAGCTAGAGTAGAAGACCCAATCATCCTTTTATATCGTCAGTATTTAAGCTTCTACTTTTGTACTCCAGCAATTGTTAATAGGGGTGGGGAAATAGATCATCTACTTCAACCTAGGAGGCCATATCTACCTTAACATCTATAGGATGAAATTCACTTCCTTGTGAATTTTACCCTATACTGATTTTTATATCCAATGTGTTGAATTTAATACCTCTGATGCATGGAAGGGAAAAATACTGTGGTATGACCAGACCTTTTAAGAGTTACCTGACATTAGAGGAAAAAGCATTCTAACTATTGTCATCAGATATTGCTTATATACGGTCCACAAGTACATAAAGTACTCAGTAATGACAACATCAGTAATAAATACTTATTATAAGCTAAAATATATACTATGGAAAGACTTTACCAATCATAAAGATTACTTTCTGTACTGTCAGATTTCTGTACTATGGAATTACAATGATTTATTGTAGTGAAAAGAAAAAAAATCTGTCTGCTGATTAGATCACATATCAAGAATATGCAAAATAATTCCCTTTATATTTGGCTAAAGCCGAGGTAGCATTCATCTTCTGCATCCTAATTTGGACTCCAAAATAGTATAGCAATGATAATATAAAGAGGCCTCACCAATCTGTATTTGCTACATTCTCTCAACAGAGGAACATCATCTAGTTATGCCACTTACAAAGAGCTGGAATAAGACAACTGTTATACAAGGCTGGATTGTGCTTGTACCTTAGGTTACTTTACAGAATTGGAGAACATGCTCAGTTTTGCCTAATCTTTACCATGAGAGGTAGGATTTGCTTCCTACCTCTTCTCCATTGCCCACACAGGCCAGAGAGCAGTAGGAAGCAAAGAACAGGAACTGTGCCTTTTATACTGGCTTGTGGAGCACCCTGTGAAGTGGTGTATGTGAGCTCCTTCAGGTCATTAAACACAGCACAGCACAGCACAGCACTTCTTTTTTTTTTGGAGTGCAACTCTTCTGTATTGCTTTTGCTTATAGCACAACCTTATCTTAGAAACAATTCCTTACTCATTAGTAATGTTTTTCATTTCTGTACTGCTTTTTATTTGAATATCTCAGAAGATACAGGCTAGGTATCTCAGACCTTCATACCCCCTGGGTCAGCCACAGCTACCCCCAAGTTCTGTATTCTTCAAACTCTGAAGACTAGTCTGTTGCAGCACTTTTTAATGAGCACCCTAGATGGGAAGGTGTTGGTGTGGGGAGAGAAATTAGTAGACTAGAAGGAGCATCATGAACCATTTTAAAGGAAGGCTATGGCAGAAGTGGGGAAAAAACCAAGGCCTCCTATTCATTTGCCATCATGCAATGGTGCCACTTTTCAAGCTTCCTACTTTAAATGGAAGCTTCATTCAAATCATATAACAGAATTCTACAATAAAGGCAGAAGCTTTCTTGCTCCAGCTGCCGATCGTTCTGGTGGAACTTAGCTCACTTGATTATGTGACTAAACATCAGGCTCCTCAGGGCAGGGCAAGGCCAGATTATTTGGAGAATTCAGGTATTGTGCCTATGCACATCATGCATATATATAATATGGTATAGGTAATTACAGTATACTGCCATGGTGAATAGCTGTGCTTGCAAAAATACACAGAAAGCTGCATTCAAATATGCATCCTATCACCTCCCCTTTGACAAAGCTAATGCTTAAGACTTAAGAAACCAAGAAAGTACTCAGGAACTACTATAAAATAATAATAATAATAATAATAATAATAACATTGAACTATTTCTCAAGCCAAGACCATGGCGTAAATCCTATTTCACTTGCTAAATGGCACATCGGCAGAGGTGGTGATCCCTCATGGTCAAAGATGGTCATTCCCATGGGTGAAGTAAAGGGTTCTGGATGGCTAGGAAGGTAGATCCTAGAGATGCAGATTCTTTGGTAGACACCACAGGTGGTGGTTAAAAAGATGTTTGAACCATGGATTTCTCAGTCTTGTTTCCCTTCCTTCCATTTCTGGCACATACCCAGATGTGTAAATGCACTTTTTGACATGCATAGTCTGTAACCCAGCTGTGGGCAGCAAGCATGCCCTGTTGGGTTGCACTCTGGCCAGGCAGGTATGTGGCATTAGATTCTCCTGGGGACATGGGTGAGGCTGGGTAACTTATGAGAATGTAGTTCCATAAAAACTATGACTACATAGAAGTGGGGTAAGCAACAACCCTCTTATATTTTAGCTTCTTAGGGCACTTGCCCAAAGAGCCAGAGCCTCAGGTTTCAGGCTTCTCACTCAGTGGGGATTTGAATCTGCTTTTTCTGCTTCCCAGCAAAACCCTCTAACCACAGTAAAACAGATTGCTTTAGATAAGAAGGGCCCTGGGGCATAAGCTTTCCAGTGCTGTTTATTAGGCCTGTGTGAATAGGGAAGTATTCGATTCAGATTTGGCCGATTTAGTGGTTCAATTTGGAGATTTAGATCACTGTCCCAAATCAATTCGGCTGAATCAGCTTCAGAAGATTTGGTGCTGATTCGGAGATATTTGGTGATTCGGCCATAGACTATAATGGGGAATCACTGAAATACCTATACATTTGTCATTTTTTGGAAGATTTGGATGAAAACAGCAAGGATGGTAGCTCCTTCTCAGGGCATGAAGTCTGCAAAGTTTCAAGGAGATAGGTGCAGGGGTTTTGGGGAAACTGCACCTCAAACTGCTGAAAGCAAAACTCATGTCACTTGTGTATGTTAGGGCAAATTTGGATGAACACAGCAAGGATAGTAGCCTGTAACAGGGGGCCTTCCAGTACCAGTTAGAACTTTGCCCACCCACCTGTTTCTGGGCCACCCACTTGCCCCTCTTTTGCTCAGGCAGAAACAGCTCACAAAAGGGACAGAAAGGCTGCAGACAGAGGCTTATATGTTGTTTCTGTGTGTGTGACTTCTCCCCCCTCCCCCAAGCACTATGATTGGAAGGTAACTCGGGGAAAAATCACAGTCACTGGCCAGCTACAGATGTCAGTCCCCTCTCTCTTTTCAATTTCTGTTCCCCTGAAAGACTGCCTTTGGAATCTCCACATCTTTTCTTAACTAGATCGGAGCCTCCAAATTGATTCAGAGGTTTTTTTCAGGTCTCCTGATTCAATTTGGATTTGGTGATTCAGCCTCTGAATCGGGCTGAATCTTCTAATTGAATCAGTGACCGAAGCTTCGCACATCCCTGCTGTCTATCCAGTGCATGTTAAATGTAGGGTCTAGTTCAGCGGTTCCAAAACTGCATCACGACCTTAAATGGGGTCACAATAATCAGCTGATGGGGTTGCAATAAACAGTGTTATAGGTTGAGAGTGAGGCGTCATGCTGCAGAAATGGGGTCATAAATGGGGTCATGCTGCAGAAAAGTTTGGGAAGCATTGGTCTACTTGATTAGCTTCAAGAAGGGTCTGTCATGTGGCATGGTGGTTACAATAGCTTTCAGGGACACAGGTTCAAGCCCCTTTTAGGAGAGGGAAGGAGCTAGAACCTGGGTCACCATGTAAGTGCTGAAAACAGCAGTTATGTAGCTGTGTACCTGTCATTTAGGCTTAAAAAGTGAAATAGGGTTTAGCCCTGTACCTGCTTTTCAAGAGAATACATATTTAGAAACATGGTAAAGCCTTTCCCATAAGTAATTAGACATTACAGTTCCCTGTAACTGTAAGAGTTGAAAGACTGCATTCTGAACTAGTAAAATGAGATACCAGTTCTTACATTTGTTTTCTGTGGGATTGTCTACACGTGTGCATTCATTGCGCAGTAACCAAAATTACTGTGAGTATGGGAGCACACCTACATGTGCACGCCCATACTGCACAGTAAATATAGTGACTTATGCCAACTTGAGTGTAAATTTGATACCTGCATCATGCAGGCATCAAATGTATGCCCAATTGCTTACTGTGCAATAACGCATTTGTAGATGCCTTACTATGCAGTAACATTGTGTGTGTGGACTGATTTGGGACGAACTTTAGTTCCAAGTCAGACCACACACAGCGTTAATGCGCTTTAATGCTGGCATGTATAGATGCCAGCCTATTCCTGCTTACTGCACAGTAATATTAAGCTGGCATAAATGCATATGTAGACACGCCCTGTATGAATCTGTTTTTAATGAAAAAGCATTCTTCTCTCCATTGACTATTGTGAGAGGTTTCTTTAAAGCTAATCAACACAATATCACATATCTGTGATAAGTAGCCATGCCACTGGCTAAAAAACAGTCAGTCTAATTATATGTGATGCTACCATAGTACATTAAGTGGCAGCTGCCACTTTGAGTTCATTGCTGAGTATAGCCCTAGGATTAGAAAGGTCCCTCTCCAGCACAACAGCTGCAAGCTATCTGCCCAGACACGCAGTCAAATTTTGTCTAAACTCCAATTGTGTTCATCAGCCAGCATGCAATGTCTTGGCTATTGGTGTTAGAGACAGGCCTTTATTCAAACATGAACTGTATCTGTATTTGACTGCTATTTTTTCTACTAATTCCTGCACACACAACCCCAGAGCTACCCTCAACATTGACACTCATTGTATCCCTTGTTACATTTTCTGGAGAAATTATAACTTTAATTGCTCTTTATTTTCTCAGAGATGATGAAAACTGTGAAGAATTTGCTCTGCTCACAAATTTAACCCCACAGAACAGCTCTCTTGTTCTGTGAATGCCTTCCAAAACTCCTACCTGTTCCCCCTTCCTGTGTTTGTTATGCTCCCTGAATCAGACTGGATCCTTTTTTCATTGGAAGTGCATACAATCTACCCAGTTCCCAGATCAGAAAACTTACAGAGATATCTGCATTTATTTTTTCAGGGGATTCAGAGGGCTGCTGATACTCAAACCTGCTGATCTGTTAGCTTTGCTGAATTATACTTTACAGTTTTTTGTGTCCGATTTCCTAGTTTTTCAGAACACTTTTTTCTCTTCATAGGTTGTGACAGTGAATTCCAGCAGTTTTCATAAACACAATAAGTTAACACACAAGAAAAATTCATGTCAAATGCAGCCTATTGCACCTCTTTAAATCTGCTACACTTTAATCATCCTTAGTTTTCAATGCCACTGTGCATATCCTCAGAGGCAATGGCCATACATATTAAGCACCATTCCTAGTAAAACAACTAGTGCCTAATATAATGTTTTTATTTATTATCACCTCCTGTAATTTATATTTCACTCTCCTAGGATGCAGCACAGTAGCTTGTTTTCCTGCTCTAATGCAGCTCTGAAATGAGCTAAGAGTTCTTGAGGGTTTTTCCTACATCATTTCTCAAGCCTCTTCCCTGTTTAGTATGCCTTCAACATCCAGTATCATATATTACATGTTTTTGATTCTTTGCTCCTAGGTCTATTTTATTAATTTCTTCTACCCTGCCAAAATTTTTACCAGGCCAAACCCATAGAATTATGGAAATCCTTCTGAATCTGATGGTGTTATTCCTATTTTTTTCTGATAACTTTCAAACTAATTTCAAATTTCGTCAAATATCTTATCTTCTGTGCTATGCTCTCAAGCAAGCTCCACAAAGTCAAGAATGAAAAAAAAAAACCTTTAGAACTGTGGGGTGTCTCATATAACCTGAAGTCCAGGCATCTAACCTTTTATAAGGCAAGACAGAATGTGAAATACTAATGATACATTGGACAGAGAAAACAGACACCAGCAGGGAATTTATTTTTTACCTGCATTATTCCAACTGAGCTTTTGAAAATAATTATTCCTTTTTTGTACTATTTTCTATAGACCCTCACGCCTACTATGTTATAATTGTGCAATTCCATGTATCAAATCACTAATTAAAACACATTCACAGCAAGGTTATTTATTGAAATAGAATAGTTGGGGTGGACATGGAATAGGCTTGAGATTAAATCAGCTCTTTACCTATCAACAAAGCACAATGGAAAAAATAAAGGAGTCTGATTCCAATTTATTCTACTTAGATGTTTGGAGAATTCTGGGTGAGGGAATTGTGATTAGTTCTTAGAGTAAAGCCACTTAATGATGTTTCACTTCTTTTGTTTTCAGCGGATACTTGGGGCCAGATTAAAAACAAAAACGGGGGGAGGGGGCGCAATATGAAAGCTGAAAAACTTTCAAAGCAGTGATCTGTAAGAAAGCACTGCTGCTCTATAGATGGTAGGAAGTAGTTACACTGTGATCTTACAAGCAACACACTGATTTGACACATTGCTTCTTCAAGCTACAGCTTGCTCTCTCAAGCAGGAAACCCAGAATGAAGGTGGTGTTGCTGGTTTAGGTCAGTGACTTTTGTGGGTTGAATCTATCCTTGCTGCAGTGAGATGTGATTTACTGTGCCATGACTGGTCTGTGGTTTTCTAGTATTCTTGAAGAAATCTGTTGGCTGAATTGATGGAGGGTTTTTTATTTCCTTTACCCTTCGGAACCAAATTGTATAATATTTTGAGTAAATTTTTTCATGTTATGGGACTGTATGATAAGCAATGAATGTTGACTGAAACAGACCATTTTAAGCATCTGCTATAGAATAATCAGAAAAGATACATTTGGAATTCATAATGGTGAATACAAGCACAGGGAACCTGATTTTTGAGTAATTCCCATATATTTATGAAACAAGCTTATTACAAGAGCTAAATGTTCAATCAAAAGTAAATTTGATGCTAATTATTGACTATTCACAATAAAGTGTTTGTGAGGAATGTACAGACCTAGAATTAGTTGCAGAAATTATCTAAATGATTTTGAATAGTGAAGAAACTAAAGAAAGCCTGTGGGAACTTCTAACTCCATATAGTATTCCCTATTATCTCCTGCAAAGAGAAGGGAGATGTGGTTTGCAAGCCTAGGACAGCCTATACTACAATCTTCTACATTTCTACTAATTAAGTAGTCCAACAGCATCAACTGGTTTACTGTCTCAATGCTATTCAAAAGTTTTTTGATGCATTTTCCCTACCTTTGATGCTTTTAATGGCCAGGTTTCAGTACATTAAAAAATAGACCTTGCATGTTTTCCTAATTGTTTTTGTTTGTTTTTTGTTTCTTTTTGTGTTGACATTTTCTTTGGCAACCTATGGAAGTTGGGTAGCAGGTAATGAATTCTTGGCTGTAAATTAGACTTAAATTGAAAACAATCTAATTTAAAGAAAATGAATATTCACAGTTAAATTTGATATTGCATGGTGAAAAGAGGTGAGTGTATATGTCCTGGTGGTATTCACAAATGTTTGATTCTAGATTTTTTTCTCAATAGTAGAAAATAAAGCCTAAAGTTCCAGCCAAACTATAAGTGCCATTGCCTGGAAGGAATTCCTTGACAGTTTTCTAGGCAATAGTGGTGATACGTTTACAGTGGTTCCATATAAGAGAAACACTGTTCTGGCAGCCCTGATGGTTTGCCTCAGTCTTGAGATGCAAGCGCTACACAGTGGCTCCCAAGATTGGGAGTCCCCTTTCTGGAAAGAAGGCAAGGGACTTTGTTTTGCTTCTTCAGCATCTCATGGGACTGGGAAGAGTGGAGCAGCCACTCCACACCTTTCCCAGGCTGATTCTTGGTCTAGGGAAGGTGCAGAGG
>NW_005842878.1:242634-245473 GCF_000455745.1 Alligator sinensis
ACATGGTGAACACCTGTACTGCTACCTCCTACAATACAATTTCTAGCAGTGGAAATTTCTCACAAATGTCCATACTTAGAAATGAACAACCCACTCGAGACTGATTTGTTTTTTCAATCCCTGTCACTTGACCTTTTTGCATGTGAACAAAGTACTATTGTTACAACACTACTCATGGTATTTTCTCAAGCACACACAATCCAGGCAAATGCTAATTTCCCCCAAAATATAACATATTAGAACAGAGACCAAGTTCTAATGGCTGAGAAACTCTTGGTGCATCTACACGTGACGCTATGTCACCATAGCAATGTGGTATGGCAATAAAGCGTTCATGGTTATCTACATGTGACCAGCAGCTACTTCACTGTAGCAACATGCTTGCCTGGTATAGCATATGCTATGGCATAGTAGCTGTTAAAAATAACCATGTGCCACATGTAAGGCACAGTACAGGCTGTTACTGCACCATGATTTAGTACTTCCAAAAGGAAGTACTATGTCACAGTACAGTAACAATGTCATCTTAGCGACACATGTAGATAGGCTCAGTGAGTGACATTTTAGGTCCTGCAGTCTGATTCATGTGGGAAACCTTGTCATCCAGATTATAAATACTTGTAAAAATAATTGTGAATAAAGCAATGTTATTAATTATAAATTAAATCAATTATAAAAAAAAATGGCAGGATTGGGCCTTCTCTATGTATTTACGAAAGAGTAGTGCTTTTAATCAAAGCTAAGTTATGTTATCTTGTGATATGCATGCTACCTAAATATGAACATATTACTTAGCACTTTTTGGCATCTTCAGTGAAAATACATAAAATTAAGCTTTTGGGTCTTGATCTTAAAATAGACATAATGCACTGCACATAAAAAGCACCACCAAACCAATGAAGAGTTTGCACATGAAGAGTTGCGCATCTGTACAATGTCAGTAGGAAGGTCTGCAAGGTTCATTCTTTAAACAGTGCAGAATTAGCAAGAATAGTGGTGCTGTGCACAAGTCCATGCTAGCACCTGACCAGATATTTCCATGATACCTCAATGCATACTTATTGCAGTAAGTTGTAAATGGGATCATCTGTGGGTACAGCTTAAGTGCCTATTTTTTAAAATGTTGTCAGTGTACATATACAAGTGGTTAAACTTTTTAAAAACTGAATTACAGTAAAATTGATGAAATGATGGAGGGACAAACTCTACTTTTATATTTGAAAGTGTCGTTTTCAGGTTTACTTCTTTTCACATGAAAATGCCTCTCTCTCTCTTGCTCTCTCTCTCTCTCTCTCTCCTGTTTTGTTTCTTTCTTATAGGTATTAATTTGTTCTCCTGATGTTTGAACACCTTCTCTGTGTCCATCCATCTACTGTTCTTGCTGTGAATATGTTCTTAATTAGTGTTCTAAAATGTGGGTTTAAAATTATAATACAGTAGGCGTAAAGGACTGAAGAAAAACAGCACTAAAGAGGTATAATTATGTTCAAAGGAAACAGAATTGAAAAAAATGAAACTAAATGTTTCTCACTTTCTATTAGGATGTACTAATGATTTCTGTATTAGCTCATTCACAGAGATTCCAGCTTTAAAGTTTTAGTATGCCTTCAGGTACACCTGGGAAACTTTACACCTTATAGAAAAGCAGGGTTATCTTTCATACTTAAAGTTAAACATGTGCTTTATTTGCTTGCTCAATGAGAGGCATGCACACACATAAGCTACAACAGAATTTAGTTCTTAGTTTCAGCTTTTTCCTGAGTGCCCAGGTTGAGTCAAAATATATTTGCCTTCACACATCTCTTAAAAAAATAAAACATTTGTAGCAAAGTCTTTTTTATGGCTGTGTTGGAAACTTACAAGATAAAAGCACAGCCTCCTTTCATAGATTGAAAGGTCTTGTTTAATAGTTTTATACACACCACTAAAATGCAAATGAAGTTGTACGCTTTTACCAATATAAGTGATCAGACACTGGTCTATGTCCATACCAGAGCAGAAGCTCAGCACATGTAGACTTGTTTAAAAAGAGTGGAACTTGGTCTAAGATATGTACCCCTTCCATCAAAGGAAGAATATATATTCTGTTTGCTATCAATTTAAACTACGACTCTTACAGAAAACTGGGTAACTTACATAGCTTCCACCTTGGGCTTTTTGAACATCTGTACCTAGCCTATGTTTATAGGCTGTTACATGCACTACATTTAAGCAATCACTAAGAACCCTAAATACTATTGTGGCAAAGCACAGGGTGTGTCTGCCACTTTAAGGGCCTGGAGCTGGCAGCCTCCAGGTGCCTGATTAGGGCAGCCATTTTGGAGACAGTGGCTGCCTATTTAAACAGGGCAGTTTGGCTGCAGGAGGCTAGGCAGCAACATTGCCTGGCTGGAGGGCTGCTGAGAACAACCCGGAGGTAAGGGGGAGCTGCAAGGGGATGGTAAGGAGGCTCCTGGTCCTGGGCATGACCTGAAACTGCACCCTGCTGGGAGTGGGTGGTCTGGTGGGGCTCTCAGTGGCGTGGGAGCCCCCAGGAAATGCCAGGCCAGTTACCACCCTGGTGAAAGGTGGGTCGGGGTGCCTTAACCCCTAGCTCCCACCGCTGGGTGGGTGACCCTGAGTGTTTGGAGGGGCCCAGAGGGCGGACCCTGAGTGTGATGGTGTATAGGGCGTGGTGCTGTGGTTGCCCCTTTGGAGAAAGGGAGTAGTGGCACGGTGAGGCCCGAGGAAACAGAGTGAGGGGCTAGAGACCAGCCTGGAGTAGAGAGTACCCTCGACTGGCCCAAGCTGGGGCCAGGACTTGGAGAGTCAAAAGGGCCAGGGGCCCACCGCGAGGGAC
>NW_005842878.1:245831-263384 GCF_000455745.1 Alligator sinensis
GGGCGGCTTTCACGAGTAGCTTGGCCCTGAGTAGGCCCCCTGTCATGGTGACAGGCGAGCGGTCCATGGAGCTCGGCCCCAGGAGGCCCCCTGTCACAACTATCACAAAGTGAAATGGTTTTCAGGGCAACATGAAATTATGTGAGTGCAATAATGAATGAAGAAAACTCTTATAAACTGCAACAAAATGTGATGAACAAAATTTGTTGGAAGAGAGTCCTGATGTCATAATCTGGTGTCTCACCAAATTCATATTGTTGAAGGAAAGAACAAAGCTCATCACCAATTCTTGTATGCAATTGGAATGAAAATCAAGGATGGTCTGTAATCAAGTGGTAGGTTTCAAGGGTCTGGTAAGCAAGTAAGATATCCTAAAATAAACCTCGGAGTACATTTGGAAATATGGTGCAAAGCAACACTGAGATTTTAAAGTAGGAAAACTACAGAATTTTGTCATGAGGTCTACTCCTGGATAAACAGTAACTTAACATTAGCCTTGATGAGGGAATGAACTGCTGTTGTTTAGTTCCCAGAGTCTACATATTTGTCATCCATGCTCAATGGTACCAAAACCTGTTGATAGGTCTATAGTACCAAAATCAGTATGGACAGATGTGGGATAGCCTTTGTGTGTGATAGCCTTTTTCCATAATCGAAAGATAACTCTGACTAAAGCAAAATCTTTTATAAAGAAGAACACTAGATTAAAAGGAGTCCCAGAAATAATAATGGCACCAACAAGATCTGGTAGACCATAAGATAGTATACGTCCATGCTCATAAGTAAGATGGGCAATGATGCCAGTGTTGAGAGATTTTTTTTTTTCTAGCTAGTCATATGTAGAAAAATGCTATGCTGTATTTTTGGAGGAACCAGACACACTAATAACAATGAAGCCACCTGAACAACCTCTGCAACCCCACCAACATCAAGATTTTCTTTAATCAGGGACCCAATGTCATCCAAGAGTATAGTAATAGCAACATGAACACAGCAACACAAGTCAGTGATGCAGGCCCAGCAAACAGGCCAGGAGAGTTTGAGTGGAACCCATGCCTGGGAGAGGAAAAAAGAAGTAGTGGTTGCCTAGGGAGGAGGTGTGAACTAGTGTTGGTGACTAGGAAGGCATGATTGCTTCAGGCTTTGTATTGTATCTTCAGTTAGGAAGCCACTTTTCAGGGTTGTTTGAAGGAGTGATAACCCTAAGAAACCTTTAATTATCACGACATCTGCTGGGAGGAAGCACAATAAGTTCACAAGCACTCCAGTAAATTCTTAAAGTGTGGTGGGGATAACTTTTTAGTACAGATAGTGGACAGACCACCTGGGGGGAAGGTCTTTTTGACTTGTAGCTCACAAACAGGGAGGAATTGTTTGAGAAGGGGAATGTGGAAGGTAAATTCCAAGGTGGAAGCTTGGATGAATGCACTATAAGGTGGATAGAAAACTGGCTGGATTATCAGGCTTCATGGGTGACTGGTTCTGCCATAGTCAGGGGGGGCATGTGCCCCGCCCTGTGACCAGTCTCGCTGCCAGGGGGAGGGTGGTACCCCCACAGCTGATCTCACTGCCCAGGGAGGGAGGGAGGTCTCCCTGTTGCAGATCAGGCTGCCTGGAGAGAGTTACTCTGTGGCCAATTGCTGCAACCGACTGCTACAGCTGTTTCTGGGAGTGGCTACAGCTGCTTCCGGGAGTGACTGCAGTGATCGGCTGGCACTTGCAGGGGGGCACCGGTGCTCTTGCCTGCCCCACCGCCCATCATCTAAGCAGCGAGCGCGGCTGATCAGGGGGTGCATGTGCACCCCCATGCATCCCTTATGCCTTGCCACTGTCAGGCTCAAAGGGTAGTAGTCATTGGCTCAATGTCTAGTTGGCAGCTGATATCAAGTGGAGTGCCCCAGGGGTTGGTCCTGGGAACACTTTTGTTCAATATCTCAGTGATCTGGAAGATAGTATAGAGTACACCCTCAGCAAATTTGTGGATGACACCAAGCTGTGGGGAGTGGTAGATACACTGGAGGGTAGGGCTAGAATTCAGAGAGACCTTGGTAAATTGGAGGATTGTACCAAAAGAAACCTCAAAGATTCAATATTGAAAAGTGCAAAGTCCTGCACTTAGGATGGAACAGTCCCATGCACTGGTACAGGCTGGGAACTGAATGACTAAGGAGCAGCCCTGCAGAAAAGGACCTGGGGGTTACAGTGGATAGTAAGCTGAATATGAGCCAACTGTATGCCCTTGTTGCAAAGAAGGCTAACTCAGCTGCATTGGTGGGATCATTGCCAGCAGATCAAGGGAAATTATAATTTCCCTCTATTCAGCGCTGGTGAGGCCACATCTGGAGTACTATGTCCAGTTTTGGGCCCTCCACTACAGAAGGGATATGGACAAATTGGAGACAGTGCAAGGGAGGGCAACAAAAATGCTGAGGGGGCTGGAGCAGCATATGACTTATGACAAAAGGCTGAGGGAACTGGACTTATTTAGTCAGGAGAAGAGAAGACTGAGATGGGATTTAATAGCAGCCTTCAACTACTGGAAGGGTGGTTCCAAGGAGGATGGAGCTAGACTGTTCTCAGTGGTGGCAGATAACAAAACAAGGAGCAATGGTCCCAAATTGCAGCAAGGGAAATTTAGGTTGGATATTAGGAAAAACTCTCTCAATAGGAGGATAGTAAAGCACTGGAAGAAGTTACCCAGAACGGTTGTGGAATGCTTGGATGATTTTAAGACCTGGCTAGACAAAGCCTTGGCTGGGACATCTAGTTGGAGCCGGTCCTGCTTTGAGCAGGGAGTTGGACTAGATGACCTCCCAAGGTTCCTTTCAAACTTAATTTTCTATGATTTTATGATTCTAAACTTGGGGACAACAACAGCAAAATGATAAGAGTTCAAGAGGCCAGGGGGAGGCAGAAAGATCAGCAGGATAAAGATACCGGTCTTCAGAAGAGCAGACTTTAACAAACAAAGGGAACTGGTGAGAAGGATTTTCTCAGGAACCAGATAGAAGGTAAATCTGTTGGGAAAACAGGCCAGGAGACCTTGCTGTACTTTAAGGAGGCCCTTTTCTGGGCACAGGACCAATCTATCCCAATGCAGTGGAGGATGGGAAGTGCAACAGGAATCTTCATTCTTGGAAATTTTTAGGAGCAGGTCAGGCAGACACACATGGACAGGGACAAACATGGGGATGGACTAGATGACAATGGGAAATCTGTTTCAGCCCTACTTTCCTATGATCCTATGACACCAGGAGCATTGCTTGTATGAAATGATGTGAAAGTTAAATAAAGATAGTGGTCCACTTCACCTTCTAGCTTCTGCTCTCATAGGCATGGACAGTAGCATCTCAACCAAGCTAATTACCTGTGTATGCAGAAGCCATCTGATACTGGACTGTTTTTTATTCCAGCAGACCAATACATAATGAAAACCGGCAGCTGAAAGTTGAAGCTAGAATTAGAAATATTCCACTTTGAAATATTGCACACACTTTTAACATTGAAAGTAACTTCTGGTACACCTCACTGAGGGATTTGATATTTACTACATGATTTGAGGCCTTTAAAATCAGAACTGGACATTTTAAGGTGTGTTCTGTTAAGACTATTGGTCTTAATACAGGCATTATGTTGAACATGTAGTTACACTACTTCCTTATAACAATCCTTTTGAGCTTTAAGATGTGTGATTATATCCTCAAATAAAATACAGTTGTTAGAGAAATCAAAAGATAACACTATTTCAAGAAGAGACAGTGAGAACTGACAGTTTCTAAGGAGATGCCATATACTACTTGGTGTAATTTTGATAGTTCATGCTTCACCTTAGCCATTTTGAGAATAAAGGAAAATGAAAGCAGCTCAAGTCATTCACTAAAACTAGAACTAAACCAAGACCACTTTTGAAGTTGTTGTTTTTTTTTTTTTTTAAAGGATAAACCTAAAAAGAGAAATATACATGCTGATCCCTATTTACTTATTTCAATTAGACATGGAAACTTAGAAGCAGAAACTGGAGAATATCATGGTAGATGCATTTCTTATTCCATTTCCATCAAAGCAAGAGCCGGGTATTTTTGGAAAATTCTTGAGATGCACTCTTTTTATGAGATTTCTATCCAGTAATGGAGAGGAAGGAGGTCTCCATCATTATCTTCAGACATTCTTCAAAACTTTTGAATACCTCCCTGTGTGCTTTGTGTGAGTCTTTGGAATTTCATCCATCATTTTCTAATAGGAAATAGCAAACATTTTGCAGAATCCTACAAAACAGTGAAGGCTTTCTAGAAGTGGAAAATGGAAAAAAGCAGCAAAAATGAGTTTTAACAGGTACAGGATGTACCCCATACTAATTCCAATTGCAAGAATCTGATTTCAAAATAAAGAGGAGCAGGAAAAATAGAGCCAAAGGAGGAAAATATCTGTGCTTTGTTGCCTACTCTACCTAAATATATATAGCAGAAGGCTCAACACAGTTTGACTCCAAATGCCAGATTAAAAATTAACTAAATAAACCCTACAGGAATCCAGGTGGTAGCTGGATTTCAATCTTGGATGTGATGAAGGATGTATATTTAGATGTCCAGAGTACATTGTAATGTGATTTGTGCTATGAAGAAACACATTTGGTGTAAGTGCTGACAGAAACATTAATACAATTGATGCTGCCAACTTACTAACCAACAAAAGTAGAAAGTACACAAAAAAGAAACCTGTTGTTTTGTCTTGACTGTGGGAGTGGATATTATTGTTGCCCAGAAACTAAGACTGAGGGGGAAAAAAAAAAAGAAACCTGTTATATATTGAGTTTGTCTGCGGGTGTCCAAAGCTGTTGTTTAAATGACACACGCTTACATGCTGTGTTTTTAAAAAATAAATGTTGGCTATTTAGTCTCTGGCCCAGAACGATGCAAAGCACTCAAAGTTTTCATCTCAAATGTCTACCTGCAGGTGCTGGAGGTAAATTTACTTTTGTAGATAAAGCATTGTTGAAAAAAATCATAAACAAAGGTTAACAATAAAAACAGAACTGACCTGGAAAAACTGTTCTCTAGCGGGTGGCACCAGGATTAATCTGAGGCATACTTTCATTAAACTTCTCCATGAATTCAAAGAGTTTATGGTCAACAGGATAAGAATTCACACTTGCCTTGGTAATCTGTTCCAGTGGTTAATCAGACTGGAAATGTGTTCCTAATTTCCAGGTAGAATTTGTCTGGCCTGCAACTTAATGGTATATGAGGGTAAGGGAAGTAGATTACCAGCATGTTAATTATATTTGCAAATATACCATATTGAAAGATCATTTTCAGGTTGGAAAAATAACTCTGGAGCAAATTAGAAGCCCCCTAAGGTGTTTTAATTTATGGATGGAAATTGTTTAGTACAGGAGTACCTCAAGGTCAGATAACCCCAAAGCAGATTCAAGGTTTTTTGGACTGTATTTGATGTTTTCTTCAGTCACAGCAAGGATGGACTGAAGTATGTACTGTTAATATTGGTGGGCATCTATTATATTAGTGTAGTTTTCAGGAGTTGTTCGATGCCCAAGACGCAGCAGGGCTTCCCTTCAAATAGAAAAGCTTTATTTTAATTGAATCATGGTTGGTGGAAAAAATAACATGAGTTTAAAATAAAGAGGCGGGGGGCGCATGGAGGAACCAGCAAATTACAACTATTTTTTAATCCAGAAATCTAACTGGAAAAGTTTATAAAACTACATTGTGTTCAACCCTTTCTCATATGGATCATATTCCAATAGGCATTTACATTTTAATGCTCATCAACCTATGAGCTTTCTTGACCAAGGCTCATAGGTTCTAAGGCTTGACCTGTTGGCATGATCCTCCAAATCTTAAGGGTTTTTCACTTATTACTAATACCTACTTATCTGTCTCTGTCTACAAAACAAAAACTTTGAATCAAGGGTTAAGATTTTACAGAAGCAAACTTATGTATTCTCATTCCTGACAGTTAATAATGAATTTTACCTAGATCAAATGAAATATTAACAGAATTATACATTTAAGCTGTTTTTAAAAGCCTTACTGAAGCAAGGAAAGAGATACATTTTTCCCCAGGCTTTTTTTTTTTTAATAATTATTATATCCAGCAACAGCAACAAAGGCAACATGTAGACAGGACTTAGGAAGCGCACTGGGCTAGTCAAGATTGATCTGATGAGTAGAGAAACAGGCTTACAAACTACAAAACTATGCACTGATACAGAGTGAGTAAGTGAGCACATGGAAAAGTGGATTCAATGTGTACTAAAAGGCCAGTTACTCACTCTGCTTGGCTATTATCAGCTGAGGATGGCAGATGTGTGACAGGTTCAGGCTTATCCCAAGGACTAACCTTAAATATATATAGATATATTTCCATTCTTCAGGGAGATTCAGTGTGGAAGATGGAGAGCAGAATATGAACAATAGAGGTGAAAAGGATGCTGAGAATAAAACGGCTCCTAACAATTAATCACAGATGTCAGGAAAAAGTCAAGACAACACTTTTGTTGGACAAAACAGGGCCTTCTATGTGTACCTGACGTACTTGACTTCACCCTGATTCTTACCTGATGGCTAAATAAATCTATCAGAGAGAGCCCTTCAGTAAATTAGTGCGAACAGCTCACTAAAACTCCCTAAGTGGCTCTCCGGCTAAAATTATTGTCCACCCCTGCTCTAACCTGTTCTTCAAAATTTCCAGGTATGGAAATTCAAAATCTATTCTAGGTAGGCTGTTCCAAGGCTTGACCATCCTCATTGTCGGAAAGTTCTTCCTAATTTCTGACCTAAATTTCCACTGGTGCAGCTTGAGACTATTGCTCCAAATCCTATCCTCTGTGGCCAAAGAGAAAAGCCTCTATATAATTTCCTTTCAGGTATTTGGAGTCTGTTATCAAATCCCACCCCACTCCGGTCTTTCCTTCTGCAGCCTAAATAAGCCCAGGTCTTTCAAGATTTCCCCATAGATCATGCTTCCAATGCTCCTAATATTTTTGTTGTTCTGTGCTGTACTCATCCTTCAATTTGTCCTCATTCTTCTTGAAGTGTGGGTCCAAACCTGGACACAGTACACCATGTGAGGCCTCACCAGTCCTGAATAGAGTAGAAGAATTACTTCCCTTGATTTGCAAGAGACACTCTTCTTATTATAATCTCATATGTTTTTGCCTATTATTGTTTGTTTGCTTTTTGCAACAAGACCACACTGTTTGCTCATATCAGTTTTTGGTTCACTATAATCCTTTTCTGCAGCACTGCAGTGTAGCCAATCATTCCTCAGTCTGTACTTGTGAATGCAATATTCCATCCCCAAATGCAGACTTTGTACTTCTTGCTGAACTTTGTCTAGTTGATTTTAAACTATTTCTTCAGTTTATCCAGGTCCTTCTGGATCCTAGCCCTAGCCTCCAGAGTGTCTGCAACTCCAGCCAACTTGGTGTCACCTGAAAATCTTCTAGGCATGCACTCAATCCTTAATGAACCTATTAAATAATACCAGACCCAGGATACACCCTGAGGAAATCTTTCATGATACCTTCTCTCAACAGAGTGTTTATTTAGAGAAACACTAGAAACTAAAGTTTTACCTCTAGAAACTGAAGCTTTACCTCAGAATCTACCAAGTTCCCAGTGTTTCTCTGAATAAATTTATGGACTCATGGAGTCTATGGCAAGAACTGAGGTCAATAATTATGTTATGCAAATTTGGTGATGTTTTAATCCATTCAAAGGATTCTCCATTTCCAAAATTTGTTCCTGTGTTTGTGTAGTAGTTTTCATTCTAGTATGGCAGTGTGGCTGTAGCTGGAAGTGGGTATCATGCTGGACATAAAAGTTATATTAATTAACAAAGATAAAATTTGTCACGTCACACAATTTTTCTCTTCATTGCAGATGTCATCATCAAGAAAATAAGTTCTTGTTACAACGATCTCTACTACAGGTAAATCCCTAACAATACTGAAGATAAAAACTAAAAAAAAAGCTCATTTTTAAAAAACATACATAACTGCAATTAATTAAAAAACAGAAATGGTGCAAACTAAAGCCCTGGATACACACTGTGTAAGAACATGAGAATCATTGGCTCCA
The DNA here is from genome assembly GCF_000455745.1 of Alligator sinensis. Lineage (NCBI taxonomy): Eukaryota > Metazoa > Chordata > Crocodylia > Alligatoridae > Alligator > Alligator sinensis. Next base: position 253,934 of record NW_005842878.1, read on the forward strand.
TTGAGGCCAGTATCCTGTCTTCAGTGGCCTTTTCTTTCTTTAAAGCATGTAGTGGATGCTTTAGACAAAATGTATAAGAAACAGCACTTTTATAGACTTCTTTCTCCCTTGTCATGCCTTACTGTGTTCAGTGATGTATAGCTTTGTCACCCAGAACTGCATAACTGATACCAAGGAGATTTTTTTTAATCAGACCTCTACTGCACATACACTAAAATCCTGGAAACAGACATGAAAAGACTGAAGACAGCTTGTAGAAACTAGCATGAGGGAACAATCTCAGTATTATAACTAAAAGCAAAATATGGTGGACTAGACTAGAAAAATGTTGGAGAACTGTGTGAGAAGCAAAGGTTTTTTTTGGTGAGAATTTAAATGAATCCACTCTACGGTTGAAGCATAGGCATGATGTTAGGCAAGCTTTTGGGCACAGAGTACCATTCTGAGAGAATTTCAAGGAGAATGATCATGTGGGATAAACCTTTTCTTTCAGTATTCCTATTTTTGAAAAGTCATGCTCAGTTGCCAACCCAGAGAAACAACTGTCATATATCAGACTGCAGACTAACAGTTACATCTACAGAAACTGCAGAAACTTTTCCTTCCAAGCCAGGAAAAGAATGCAAGCAGAGGCCTTGGCACTAATGCATGGAGAAGACAGGTAATGAGTGTCATCTCACAAATATGCCACTTTAATTTTTATGTTTTGTTTTTCTGATATGGAACAGGTGAGCTAGGAGAAGAGAGCTGACAATTTCCATTAAGCAAGTTGTGCTATGGAAAATATGGAATTAATATTATTATATTGGCAAGGCTCATAATTTGGTGCCTAGGAAACTACCTACCTGGGGCCTCAAGCAAGAAAGAAAAAAAAAAAAAAAAAAGTGTTAGAAACAATTCGGGTTGACATTCCATAGTGCTTTTAATGTAGCCATAAGAAGGGACCGGTCAATATTGAAAGGCCACACTTTTCAAATGGAAAGAAGTCAGTCTGCATTTTCTGTATCAGTGTGCATATCATTATGTTAAATATTTAAATAAATGTATGAATATATATGTTAACAATTTGCTTGGTCCAGAAAAGTGCTTCTTCCACTGATCCAATGGGGCATAAAGTTAAGGAGGTGCACAAGCCATTTGGTGAATTGAGAGCTGATTTGCTATTCTACATTAAGACTCAAAGCCAGCTTCTCTTGTGAATTACAATAGTACGGTCCCACTGAAATCTCCCACACCTCCTGAGCAGTTTAGAATGGAATTTTTTTTCTTATTGCTTAGGGCCATGAAGGAATTTGTTGGACAAATTAAAGCTAATTAGGGTTTATGGGATATATTGATTTACATGCAGGGATGGAAATATAGTCCTATAAAAGCCAGACACTACAGTTAGAAAAAAGAAAGGAACTTGTCTGAAAGCCCTCATACATTCCTAATCATGCCATAAGACATGAAGGCTACACTGCTAGAGTGAGAAATCAAATTATTTCCTCTTCTAAACATGTTTAAGTGCTGCATTGTAACCTTTAGGCAGAAGGCCATGTAGGTAACAGGTCACCTTGGAGACAGATCAGAGGGAAATTTTACCCCAGGCAGCTCCAAGGCCTGTAAAGAGAACATGCTATATAAATCATCTTTCATATGAGGGATTGAAAAAGGGCATGACAACTCAGGATGGGGGGAGGGTAGGAGCAGGCAAAGCATTGTTGGCACGTTCATCCCTCTCCATAGATCAGAGTTGATGGGTTATGAAGCTATAGTCTACCCTTCTCCATCCAGCCATTGTCTTTGGGTCTGATTGTGCCATCTGGGACACAGGCCAGGAACTGTCACTATACTGCCCGAAGAGCCTTGAACAAGCTGGACTTGAGATTGCAAAGCAGACTGTAGAAAACTGCTGGGCATTCTCATTCTGTTTTTACTCTCTGTGCCTTGTGATTTATTTTTTTCACTGTGTACTTCTATAATTAAAATAATTAAATACTTGAAATTAAATAAATAATTTAAATAAATAAATAAATAAAATGAATTCCAGACTTTGTTGAAGTATGGTCCACACCAGCATCAGATCATCAGTTTATTTTAGCAGTGTCAAAAATCTAGCCTGTGAGCTGGATCTGGCTCACAGATCAATCTCACAGACTATGGAGCCCCTGAAGGGGTTGGGAACTCAAGGGGCTGGGCAACAGGGGCTAGGGCCTGCAGCTAAAATCAGTTGTATGGAGCCCTGTTGGGCCTGTTTTCAGCTGCAGGGGTGGTGAGTGATGGCTACATCATGCTACTAGCACTCCTTACCTTGCCATCATGGGCTGGTCTGGATCAAAACCAGGAGTCTCCTTGCAGTCCAGGTGCATCCTACACCCCTGGTTGATATAGTTAAACCGTGGATAATACTGGATGACCTAGAGAGAGGCTACCATTATATGTACCTGCCATAACCACACCTCCCATAATTTTGTAAACCAGGGGAGTTTGATGGGTAAAGAGATGGGATTTCTTCCTGGCCTCTATAAACCGAAGCATGAGTGTCTTAAAGGGCATCTCTTCAGTAGTCTATTTCAGTTGCATGGCACAAAGGGAGAAAGCAGAGCAAGCTTGTCTTAAAAAAAATTAAATTATATTATTGTGAGCCATAAGTAACTGATTCATGCATTATATATATCTTGTGCATTCTGAATCATTCCTCCTATCCAAGTCTTAACAAACTAATCTAGGATTCTGTCATGTACATTCGGCAATACCTGTGATGCAGAGCTCCATTACAAACTTTTACTTTCAGTGAAATCACAGATGAAGTTAATGTCTGATTAGCTGTGAAAAGTGCATGCACCCAACATGAGTCAGAACAAAATACACTGTACATTATCTTTGCCAGTGGCTGCTTTATTTGCTGGATGTGGTTGTAAGGTCACAATGCCCAAAATAAATTCTTCCTACAGGATTAAATATAACTTTTTAATTGTTGTGTAGCTGATACAATATCCTAATCAGCATCCTATCTCAGGTTTATAGAAATGTGCTATAAACATGCAGCTTTAACCTTCACTGATTTCAAGGACTCTGTCATTATCCCATTTTCCAGGGTGAGGTGATTTCTAATTACTGCACATTCTGGTGTTTAATTTCATGTGATAAGCTTGAAACTAATAGACAAATGGCCTTGATTGATTCTGAGGACAAAATCATTTGTAGAAAATAGAAAAAGAAAAAAAACACATTTGAATGTAATGCCCACAGAGTACTCAGAAGCATACATTCAACATTGTAAAGTATCTTTTAAACAAGATTCACCTACAATTTACTTGCAGGCCATGAAAAAATTTGTCGTTTGCCCTCTCACCCTATCAAACAAAACTCTAACTGCACTAAAATGAATGATTATGTTATATCTTGAACCAAACATCTTCTAAAAGCAATGACCTCTACACTACAAGGCCCATCACTCAGGGGTCATTTTTCTTACAACCTTAAATAATAGTAAAAAAATCTTGCAAGTTACATTTTCAAAAGATTATTTCATACTCTTATAATAGCACTACTCTTTAATTTCTTTCCTAACTGAATTGTTCTTCATCTCCACAGTGAACCATAGCATTTTATGCAAAAACTAGATCTCAAACTCATTGCTATCCTCCCAGGCTGAAAAATTAACTGTTAGATGATATCATTTTTGGTGGAGTATTCCAAACATGTTCTAAGTGGCTTGCTTATGGCAAGTAAACAAAATTTATTACATGGTTAATACATATATAACTGGGTAATATTTATAGGAAGAGGAACCATCTTTGCATTTACACTTTTTAAAAGCATATAAAATATAATTCATTGTACAACCAGAGAGACTTTATAATTTGCTCTTGTGAGGGGAAAATAGTGTTTTGCAGCTTCCATTTTGCTGCACGTGCAGGGAAAATAATAATAATTAAAAAAATTAATAGCAGCAGGTGATGTAACCCAAATCCATTTGATTTCTTTCCACTATTGCTATTATGCAAGCAGTCAAGTGTAATGTACTTAGTTCATGCAGTACTTATTACTCCCCAGCACAGCTTGTCATCAGGGAAAAATTAAACCAGATGAGAAGCAATCAAGCCATTCTGGAGGGTCTGGAAAAGTCTTCCTTCCGACTGCTTCCTACTACACTGGAGTTGTTACCCTCTCAATGCCCCGTGAGCAGCTGCATGTGAAACAGCTGCTCCACCTCTGCTTAAAGAGTCTTGGGGGCTATTGATGTCATTGCTTTCCTCCTTATCTATTCAGCAATGAGAGCAAATTGCAACTCAGGGGATGCTAAATTAAAAGTCATTTTCTCTCCTGATTTAATATGTTAGTGCTGCATACATCAGTCTATATAAAATGCACATTCACATGCTCATACCTCCACTGATCTGATATGTTCCCCCCTCCCATACACAAAAGGTTGTCATTGATTTGTTTCTCATATCAACCTAAACAATATGATACTGTGGAATGCAGCTTGACTTGACAGGGGGTACAAGGAAAGAAATAGAAACATACAGGAAGATGAAACAAATATTTTGACTCGTGTATTATACATTCTGTATTACAGGAAGTTAACATAAAAATAATGAGCTGGTCTTGCAGCAAAATCTTCTGAGGATGCAAAAGACTGAATAATCTATCTATCTAGCAGAAATTGCTCTTTCCCTGAAAAATGTCCCATATACCAGGCTTATTTTAGAAATCGTTTTGTGTTTGTTTTTCTTTGTGTGTTTGTGGTGGAAGTCTTGCCAGCTGTGCAACTGCATCTTTCTGAAAGCAGATAAATGGTATGATAAAATAGAATTAATGTTCTGAGTCCTAAGGGGAACGGGACATCAGCAGGGATCCTAAATTCTGATGATTTTCTTCTAGTGAAATATAATTCCCAGTCCCAGAAATGTCCCATACAAAGGGTCTCCTTTGAAAGACATACAAACCTTCTTGACAGCTGGCAAAAATATACGGAGTGTGGATAGTCTAGGGAAGCTTGGACCCTGGAGATAATGGGAATAGAACCCCAACCCTTTCTGCAGGGCTACTAACTTGTCCTTTGATAAATGAGAAGCTTGTGATATATGTAACTTTTCTAATAGTTTTGCTTCTTCTGTGGGCTTTTCATGGGAGAAGAGAATAGCGAATTCTGAAGTACAATTACCCAGTAACCCCCCAAAAAAGGATTTTCCAAAACTATGAAACACAATTTCATATTTGTACTAGAATATGCTCACTTTGTAAACATGAACATTTCTCCATGTAGTGATTAACTTTCATGATACCAAAGACCTGTTACTTTCTGAGAGAGAAAAATGTTACTACTTCAGATAGTATTTCCATGTGTTTTTAGATAGTAAAAATCAAGGTTTTATTACCCAGAGATGCACAGGTATATATGCAACTTCAGTTAATCAAAACATGTTGCCTACATGGGATTTGAAAACTTGTCAGCCTTACGCAACTTTTCTAACAGCATTTATAATGCATTGGTTTATTCTGATTATGGTAGTCATCTTCCACTGTCCAGCCAGACAAAAAATAAAGAAATATTACAAATTAGGAGCTAATTAAGAAGCTCCTTTAGTTAATATGTTGGTGCCTGGTTGCTTTAATTGCTGGAAGTTTCTCACCTGATTCCCCCTGGTAAAGGTGTACATAGGCAGACACAGTTCCCAATCTCAGAACTTCCCAATACCCTTAAACTGGATTAATTTACTCAAAATCACTATGTATACTCAGATCTAATACTTTGGAAATACAGATCCATAAAGATGGTAGATAGGATTCTCTTCTGCATCAGAACACTACTTAGTACAGAAGGATGGGGAAAAGACAGAACTAATTTCAGACTTGATTCGCAACCAGGGTGCCCTGAGATCTTTTTGAGGGTGCTCTAGGTGCCACACAATATTAGCAGTGCTCAGTGTGCAAACACCTACACATGATTCACAGGAGTCTGAAATAGGAATTTTTAACATAATGACTGAGTTCTTTGTAACTGAAGAATTGCTTTTTTTTTTTTTCCATGAAAAAAAGTGAAAAGCTGAGTGAAAGCTAAGAGTTGGCATTTTCCACAGGGGTGCCTTGAGTCTAACAAGGTTGAGAACTACTGTCTTAGACACAACATGAGTTTGAGCTACCTACTCTTAAGTGACATTGCTTAGTACCACTGACGCACAGAACCAGATTCCCCCCCAAGAAACCAAAGGAGAAATTTGATGCTGTAACACCTGTTTTTTAGCTGCCTGAACTGTGAAGTAGAATATAGAACTTTGAATTAAGCATCTAGACTTCTTACACTGGGAAGAGTTAGTTACTTCCAGGGCTGGATTAACCGTCTAGTGGGCCCTAGGCCAGTTGAGACCTCTCTCCCCACCCTGGCGCTGCCACCCGTGGGAAGCAGGGCTTGGAGCTGCTGCTATGAAGCAGATGCCATGGTGGTGAGGCCAATGAAGGGGAGGGGAAGGGAAGGGAAGGGAGGTAAATGAGGCTATTCACACCACTGCCATGGAGGAAAGGACCAGGCCCCACCTGTAGCTCAAGGTCCGAGGCATGTGCCTTGTTTGCCTATGCATTACTCTGGCCTTGGTTACCCCCGAATGGAATCCACAACTGCCAGAACACCATTGAGTGAGCTATCTAGGACCAGAATGCCCAATATGCAGCCATCTAGGAAAGCCCAAGAGGGGATGTGGTTGGGGTACATTTTTAATCTGATCTTGAACTCAGGGCTGATCTTTAACTCAGGAGATCCCTCCATCTGCTCAAGATCCACAGCTTGGAACCTGGTTCTGAAATTCAGCACCTCCCTTTCTTTTAAAGACTGGATATAGGTCACACTTTTCTTTCCAAAGAATTTCTTTACAATCCCTTTATTTTAGGTGTGTAACTGAAAGGAACCACAAATTCACAAGCAACTCTGGTCCTATAACTCAAACTATGTGGCAATACTGCGACTATATAAAAAATAAATTCTTCTAAATGCACTATATACATAAAATCCAAATCATGTGTAGGTCTGTGCTTTCTGGTCATGATTGAGACTATTCGTGTGATGAGTCACTGCTTCAGCTGGGGCCCACCTAGAAATAGATCTACAATAGATGCTCCAAACTGGGAATGATTAATCCCTCTAGCAGCTATTCATTGGCTGATGTACTCGCAGGAAGCCAACCCCATTATATACAGCCTTAAAAGCAGCAGAGCAGACAGTGGGTAGCTCTCTACATAAGAATTATCTTGCGTTTTGTAGACTGTCCTGATCCTTATCCTAGCATCTTGCCTTGGACCCTGGTCCTTTTCCTGCTTCTTATGTCCAGGCCTGTCTCTGACCTTTGCTTTGTTCTTCAATCCAACTCTCAGCTCCTGACAAGTGGTTTCTTCCTTTCTCCCTAAGCTCTAATCAATAGGAATGTTTGCTTATATCCTGGTTGCTGACAGTCCATGAAAAAAACCCACTCACACATATCTATAATGCATACATAGACGTACATGCATCCACGTGCCCATTTTTTCTACTTAAAAGCCCTAATCCAAGCATCCAAAAATTTGAGAGGAAGTAGGAGCCTGGATTCAAACTTGGCATCTCAGTTCTGTTTCTTATATGGACAGTAAAGTGCATGGGCTTGCTCTGAAATTGTACAAATGCAGAATTGGTTATCATATCATCTTGCATTACCATTTGTGCAATCCTTACATTTAAACAATACTTGCTAGTGTTTCATAAATAATGATAAACATCTAGCAGATAAATATTTAGAATGTTGTAGTGTTAATGTTAACTACTATTTCTTATCATAGCATGCAGATGCAGATGTTGCCTTAAGCACTACATTTAATTCTTGTAACGTGGAGTGTGTTTGGTCAGGGCTAGTGTTCTTGAACAAGGGCTCTCATTTTGATTAGCAGGTTTATATAACAGGCTAAAGACATTTCATATTATATGGTTTACATTTTAACTCCATTTGGCATAAAGGTAGAGGCTTTTTTCCTTGTGTAAAAACCTGTAAATCAGATTAGAATTGATTATATTTGTTAGTTTAATGAAGTAAGGTAGTGCATTTCTGACTAATGCATGGGAGAGTTTTTATATAATAGAGAGGGCTGCCATCATAAATCACTCCGTGGTGAATGCAACAATTTTTTTATTGGAGGTCACCAGAGTCAGCAGCAAAATCAATTCAAATAAAATTACACAGCAGCTGTATACATCAGAAGATTGTAATGGGATTAATATACTTACATCCTTGCTCACTATACATACCTAAATTAAATATTAATGTTTGTATATAGGTGAAGTTACCCTTACATTATACCTTATAATGGCATTATATATCCTTATGGCAGACAATGTAAATATGTATTCAGCTAAGAATGTCTAGAGTTTGTCTAAAAAAAAAAGCAAATGTTGGACTTGTGTTTTGAATAAAAAGCTTGGTATTTGCATTACTCCTCTATATAGATAAAGATTCAGTTTTCAAAATTTGATGAATTCCTCTCAAAGTTACATTACTTCTTTCCATAACAAACTCAATAGCAAACTTTAAAACATTGTTTTGTCGTGTTGCACACATTTTTCTTGAGGAGCAGAATTGCAGCAGTGGGTGTTGTTGAAACCATTACTGTCTATTGCATGGCTTAGATTCAGAGACTGATATATCATCATTGGAACAAAACCTAAAATAAACGTTTTCTTTCTTTTTTTGAGGAAACAGGTAGTAGGATGTGCTTCTCAAAGATACATGATGACCTAAATATCTCTTTTTCAGCCCAAACAGCAATAATTTTCCTGCCCTCCCAGTAAAATATCTTTATGAATTCTGAAGGGTGGCCAGTAACTTCCATCCTCTAGGGGAAGACACCATTCTCTATGACATCCAAATTTCAGTCTATCTGGGAGTTGGACTTCTGTATTTCATGTCACTTTTTTTCCTCATGTGGATGTCTCTCCTTGAAAGAAGGCAGTGAAAGGGATTTTGATGCAAGGTGAAACTTTACACCACATTTAAAAACTTTATACAACATTTAGAAATTGATGGCTGGTAGTTTCTCTTATCCATACAGAAATTTCTGCGGTTTGGTATAACTTTGATGTGTGAACAGTTTTGAAATTTCATAGAACATTCACAGGAAAAACAAAAAACCCAGCAATTACAGAAAAAGTAGCAAAGGTAAAAATGCCTACATTTCTCCACCAGGCCACTTATTGATTGTTAACTTAGGCCGTGTATAGATGAAACGAGAGGTGTGTGTGCATGACACTTTAAAGTGGGTTAAAATCTTTTTCACCACTTGAATCATGTTTGCATGCCTCAGCAGTGTATTGCACATTAATTCCAGCCACTGTAGGAAATTTGGCTGTGTAATGTGCCTTAAATGACTTGGGGTGCAGCAAACTAAAAGTCCTACAGCGATGGAGTGAAGCACTGGGCTCCGTGAAACTCAGGGGCTCAGCAGG
>NW_005842878.1:263394-281888 GCF_000455745.1 Alligator sinensis
CAGCCTGGCAGCAGCCCGGGAAAGCAGCTCCACCCAAGAAAAGCTGTGAGCCTGATCTTTTTTCTCCCCCGCCTGGAACTTGCCTGCCTGCCTGAGCTACGCAGGGGCCTGGTGCTTCCCTCTGCAGCTGCGGTGCCCCCCTGAGTGCCTGTGGGCAGATGGGGGGGGTGCAGCTGTCACAAAGCACCAGCCCCCCCACATCCCCCACAGCCCAGGGACTACTCCACCCACTGGCAGCTTGCCCTCCCCTCCCCGCTGAAGAGGCAGGTAAATCAACGGGGTGTGTGCATAACATGGGGATTTAATCAGCCCTAAATTGAAGCGGTGTTTTTTAAAACTCACCACTTCAATTTAGGGCCCCTGTTTCATCAGATGTCAGGTAGGGGTGTGCAAAATGGGCCGTATTCTATTAGGATTTGGATTCGGCTCGAATCAGGGGACAGTGATTCAATTAATTAATTTGGATCACTGTCTCAATTTTATTTGGCCAAATCTGAATCTGAAGTCTCAATGCTGATTCAGAGAGTCAGTGATTCAGCCATAGACACAGCTTTAAATGTTTTTTGTACATACTTCAAGGTACCAGGTGCAGCTTGTGAATGCTGAGATGGTGGGGTGGATGGAGTATCCAACAGAAGTGGCGGGGGGGGCGCATGCTCGGCAGCGGACCTCCCTGTGCCCTTCTGGCTCAGCGATTGGCCATTGGGGGACCCTGGGTGCCCCCTCTGACCCAGGAGGCATCAGCAGCTGAGCTGGGGGGTCCCCCACATGCTTCATAGAGGACCCGGAAGTGGACCGGAAGTGCTTCTGGTCCACTTCCAGATCTGCTGCCGAGCAAGCTAGGGACCCCATCTTCCTCCCATGGGATGTTCCATCCACCCCACCATCTCAGCATTCATGAGCTGCTTGGTACCTTGAGGTATGTGGAAAAAAACATTTAAAGTTTCGGCTATGTCCAAATCATCAAATCTCCCTGAATTAATTTGGAAGGTTCCAATTTGATTCAAAGAGATTAAAGGGTCTCCCAATTCAATTCGGATTTGGAGATTCAGCTGCTGAATCGGGCCGAATCTCCACCAAATCGAATCAGTAACCAAAGCTTCGAACAGCCCTAGTATCAGGGTATTGGGGAATAGCAAAGGACATTATATAAGCACAAATACAGGTGTCCTTCTGCACAAGGCACAATATAAAGAGTTGACCACATCAACAACAGTTCTACAAAGACTTCTCAGCCTGTCCCCGCAAAAAGAGAAATATCCTTCCAATAGTTATGAGCACTGAGAGCCTAAGGAGTAGCAGAGGGTTACACACCCAGCCTAGACAAACTGTCAGGAGGTCTTCTTCAGAGAATATCTTCACAAAGTTTCCTGACACACTGGGTTACCATGTTCACTACAATATTATTTACAGGGTAAAATGTAATACATATGCCCATCAACAGGTAGCTTATCAATTCTCAGGGGAGAAACAGGGAGAGAATCCCTGCGACCCTGTCCCTCACTGCTGATTGGCAGAGGGTGCCTTCACTCAGTCTGGCTAGGGACAGACATTCAAAAATCCTGAGCCTGAACTGATTCAATCTTAGGTTATTCTAACCCAGCAAGGCTAAGGGTAAAATCGGTTTTGTATCCAGACAGACAGCCCAGAAATGCAGGCATATGCCTGCAGTCACTCAGGCTAGAAGCCAGGGGGCACTAGAGCAGCTCTCCCTTCCCTTGTCAAGGGCTGAGCTGAGTGGGGTATGGCCAGGCCCAGGCAAGACACTGTGATTATTCCCTCCTCCCCCCACCCCCAAGCAGCCCATCAGGGAATGTTTATCACCCCGAACTCAGTGTTTATTTTCTTAATGGGTTGATAAAGCCTCTCTCCATTAACTAACAGAGCACTTCCAAGGAAGGACATGAAGCTTCCTATTGATATTCACTGGATTAGCAGACCCCAGTGAGACACTAGTCATATTCTTATTGCTTTAGAATAAGTCTGAGTCCAATTATGTTAAAAAATTACCTCCATGTTCCTGAGGTTCTAGGTGTTATTTGTAGCTATGAGCTCAAAAGGGAAGAGACAATGTAATGAAACAATTCCATGCAAAGGATTTCAGATTCTTTTAAATATTATAGTACCTTGCAGCTTCTCTGAGTCACCCAGACTACTTGGCATACTGCTACTGCCATTCCTGAAAGCAAGTCAGGGGCCACTAATACACATTTTGTCAAGGAGGTATGCACTGGTACTTATATCAGTAGTAATGTAAACCTTCTAAGCCTATACCTTGCTAACAAAAAGGTCTCTAATCATATATTTACAACTGCTGTGTTCAAAATTTAAAATAATTTGCAGGCATAATCGTAACTATAAATAGATTATAGACCCAGTCAGCTCCTGGCAATACACTTAACAGGTCAGATGACTAAATTGAAAAGCAGTGGGTTCAGTCAAACTTACTGAATTAAAGTAATTTTTGTGGTTCTGTAGTTATAGGAATTAAATTAAACAATAGACTAGACATCTGTGGAATAAAATGAGATTGATGCTTAAACTATGTGTTATCTTATTCTTAAGAGTCAGGCTTCAGCTGTATCACCCTGTCAGAAGGTACAAAATCATGTCCTTATTTACATCTGCAAATCTGCTTTTCATCTAAGGCCTGAAATGACACAGGCAAAAACAGAACAGCTTTTTATTGGGCAGTTGCCCCTTGAGCATGGTTAGTATACTACAATATGATGAAGCAATATAAAACAAAGTAATATTAAATAGAGAAAACTGCAAACCTTTCCCAAGGCATAAAGGACTAGAAAGCAAAATAATATTAAAAAGTGCTGGCCCCTTCAATTTATTTCTGACCTTGGAGGCTGCCTGCACCCGCTTGGTAAAAATATGAATAATGTAGGTACTTAAATAAGTGGCCTATTTTTTAAAAAGTGCTCAGGTACTCAGCAACTGTGAAAATGAAGTCCCTGTTTAGGTAACTAAATATGAATTGATGCCCTGATTTTGCAAACTGCTGAGAATCTGTAGAAGGCAATCAGGACTCGTAGTAGAGATGATATCTTTTACTAGACCAACAAGATTTTTTGGGAAAAAAATCTTTAATTGCAAGCTTTTGGGCAAAAACACCCTTCATCAGGCATTGGTAAAAAGATTGTAAAAGTTATCTCGGGTAGAAATGAAAGCTCATATTTCACAAGATTTCAAAGAGGAGTCAACAGATGGAAAAATCCTCTGGGAAGTCAGTTCATAGCTGGTATGGAGTCTCTCACCTGGTTCATACCAGTTGATTGCCTTTTCCTCTAGACCAATACAGCTACAACCTGGATACCTGAGAATCTGTAGATGCACCCGCAGCTCTTAGAACTAAACCACTTATTTGGGTGCCTCAATATTTATTCAGCACTTACTGTTTCTTCTTATATACTGGTAAATTCTATTTTTTTTTCAAACAAGCTCCTATGAAGGTTCTCAGCAAATTGAAAATAACATTTATTTTTAAAAACAATGCAACATAGGAGTAAACCAGAATCCAACTGGGAACGTGACTAAGAGACTATTTCCTTACATAATTATATGAGTATCCACTGCATTACAGACTTACAACCAACAGCTATACTGATGAAAACCAAATGCTTAATCCTAGAATTAACCTGACTTATGTGAAACATTCATAAATTGCAGTATTTTGCTATTCCATGTTATGCTTTAAAAGCAGCATCTGATGGGATTTTTTTTACTGTAATGAAGCACTAAATGTAATATATGTGAAGATGATTTTCTTAAATGGATAATGCAGTATTTCCTGAGCTAAATTTATACCTGCTAAATACTCAAGCTGAACTTCTATAACTCATTACATGATGCATTATTCACAGTACTGGTTGGAGTCTGGGTTTTGTCAATTTCTTATTGTTTATAAGTTTTAACTCTTTGGATATGCTATGGTTCTCAAGGTATTTAATCTTATAAAAATGTCTAAAAAAATCTATGTTAGAGACATCAACCTGGAGTTTTTTTAAAAGTGTCATTAGAAATTCTGGTAAATGACTTCTAAAAAGTTGAATCTAGTTTTCCTCATGTTCATATGATGGATGTGTAGAAACTGTACATTTTAGAACTTCTATTTCTCATTTGAGAACATCAACATTTCTTTTCTTACAAAATTTCAAAATGGAGATGGGGTCCACACCTGTTTATATACAGCACACTACAACATTATTCTGTACTATGAAAGTGTTAGTTAAATCCTGCAGTTCTTACCTACTGAACCTATCAAGAATTTTGCTGCACAAGGACTTCTGAATTTGTCACTGAGTGAATAACTAATCACTTTGCAATCAATCTTCATTTGCCAGACTATAATTTGGGGAGATGATTGCAGTTTCAAGGTAGGATGCATAGGATGGGGAAGGTTAGGGGAGGTGAAATTCAAAATATTTTATTACCAAAGGCATTCTAAAATAAGAATTAAACATGATTTTAAAGAAGCAGGTCATGAGACTGATATGTAGATTACTGGGAAGATATTTTTTTTTCAGTTAGGATTTTTTGAACATAAGAATACATTTTTTTTAGATAGGAGACTTTTTGAGAGATGGAATTGTGTTACCATGGTCTCTTCCCACCAGAAGCAGAGGTAAACATGAGAAATATCAGTAAGTATTCTTCAGAAGCAAAGAGGATGGCAGGGAATGCATGACAATACCCTCAGATAAATGATAGAGCATTTTTTTAAAGGCATAAAGAGAATGTTGGAGCCAGATCCTATAAACATTTAGATAATAGATTAGTTGCATGTGGCTAATTGACATTATACACAGACACAGAGTTACTCATATGTAAGTGGTTAGAAGATCTGGATCTTGGAAGGGACGTATAACAAAGTTGTAGAATTGGCAGTAAGAAACACCGACAAAAATACTGACATGGTAAAGAGTCAAAAGAGAAACAACATTTATTGTACTAGAAACTGGGGTTTCTAGGATAAAAGTCCCCAAGGCTGAAGACTGTTGGAACAGCTAAAGAAGTAGGTGGGGATAATTTTCCCCTTTAAAGGACAGTTTTGAGTCTTATATTTGAGCTTCATAGGATAAACACATGAAAGGATTCAGGAAAACAGGACAATGCACTGAATATTACAGATACTGTATTCTCATCAAACCATCCATAGCTGCAAAAAAGCGCATTTACATTTTATATTGAAAGAAAGAACATCAGCTAGGAGGATTTCATGGTTAGCTCTCTCCTTCTCTCTCTCTCTTTCTCTTTAAAGTCAATTAATATTTAACTCCTAAATGGAATGCCTTCTGAACAGCCCCTTTGCAACTGTGTTTGCTTTCTCTTGCATACCGTGAATATTGGGATCACTTACAAAGAACACCCATCTCCTCACGCAACTCATTTATGAGCCTCAGCCTAGCATATAGGGACCACACCAAAGCATGAAAGTCGGGTCAGTTTCCATGAGGCTGACAATAAAAATGAATTCTGATTGTGATTTTAAAATTGGAGACTTGTATTCAGGAACTAGATATAGACCCCCCAATTATTTTAAAATATACAACAGAATAAAATCAATGGAGCAAGTTTTGGTCACTAGTAACTTACCTCAGATAGCAACAAGTGGTAGTGATGAAAGACATGGCTGCTGAGCAGATTCCCCCCACCCCCAGCATATTCTTTGTTTCTGACTTATTTTTATTTGTTATTAATAGGGACCTATCTAAATTTCAGAGAGAAAATGGGTTTTTTTGCAGCCTACTTGCAGTACACAGAGATGATTTTGCAGGCATGTTGTGTTGGACACGTCCCTTGCCATTGACTGGAGGAGGGACCCTGGCAGCACTACTCCTCACTGCTGATTGGCAGAGGGTGCCTTCACTCAGTCTGGCTAGGGACAAACATTCAAAAAGCCTGAGCCTGAATTGATTCAATCTTTGCAGGTTAGTCTAAACTAGATGGGCTAAATCAGTTTTGTAACTAGACAGACAGCCCAGAAATGCAGGCACATGCCTGCAGTGGCTCAGCCTAGAAGCCAGGGGGAGAGGGGGCGGGCACTAGAGCAGCCCTCCCTTCCCAAGCTCAGCCCAACAGGGCTGAGCTGAGGGGGCATGGCCAGGCCGGGGCAGGATGCTGTGATTATTCCTGTCCCCCGAAGCAACCCAGCTGGGAATGTTTATCACCCCTGAACTCTGCGTTTATCAACCTGTCAGGTTTGACCTAGAAACCACTATACAAAGCCCAAGCAAAAGTCTCTGTTATGTAACTAATGCCCATCTGCAATGATAAGGAGAAGACAGTCTTAGATAAAGGAGGCTTGAAAACAAAAGCAGAATCAGAGGACTAGGGCAAAGAGCTAATTTAAATACCAAAAATCACACCCCTAGGTGGGGAGAAAGTATGCTAATGAAACATACATGTATGGAAATGAGATACATAGCTAAAACACAGGTATAGAGACATGCTCAGTAAAGAACTCCTTGCGTCACTCCCTTATAACCAATTAGCAAACAAGAATGCTTATGAAGGTCCAATACTCCTGTATAAAAGATGCTCATAATTAAGACTCTGTGTGCTTGTTACGTGAAATTATTCCGCTTGCACCTTGTATTGCTAGCAATAAATCTTCTTTATACTTTCACCCCTGGTATCTTTATTGGCCTTTGCATACCGGGCACGATCCCAGACTTGAGCTGGGGCTCAACAAACCCGTTAAGAAAACAAAGCCTCTCTCCATTAACTAATGCAGCTCTTCTTAAACAGCTCTTCCAAGGAAGGATATTAAACTATCTGTTGATTAGCTCCAAAAAGTCTGTCTGCTTCTGTCCTTTCCCACAGCACAGACCATAGCTAGCATGTGATCTGCTAGCTAATGCTGAGGTGACTGCGTAATGCATAGGGGAGAGGGGAGTAATCCCCGCTTAGCAGGGAGAAGCCAAACAGATGCTCTGTGCCTGCAAGTCTCTGCTGGAGCTCTGGCCAGTGAGCAGAGGGGAGGGGCCAGCTCTGCTGTGGAGCAGACAGCCCCACCCAGTCCAGAGAGCATGCCGGGATGCTGGGGGTGTCTGGTTTTTCTGAAACTGCTTTGAGCCAAATCAGTTAAGTCTGATACTACATTCAACCAGGTTTATCTCAAACTGGTTTCAGCCATTTTCAAACTGGTTTATGTGCACTGAACATCCCTTCTGTTACAGGTTTAAACCAGTTTCTGATCATTTAAACTGGTTTATGTGTAATGTCTGTCCTAACCTTGATATAACTACCTCTTTTTTTTTTTTTTTTTTGGTTGATTTAATGGGAAATCATGGCCGATACTGGATTTCCCAGCAATTGCAGTGATCATAGACAACACTTTTTTTTTTTGTGGTTTTCATGAAATAGTGACTTAGGTAGGTCCCTACTTATTAATTAAATATATATGAATGCTCCCCATTCCCTGGTGAGTCCAAACCAGATCTTAGCTTCTGCTTCTCTTAGCATATGGTTTTCCTTGCTTGTTGTTGGATGATTTCTTAAAAGTAATTTGATAAAACAATTGCAAATATTGAATCTATTTTTTTTTTCCATTTTCAGTGTTAACATTTTTTACCTCCCATTGGAATTATTATCTGTTCTTTTGACTTTTGGGAGGAGGAGGATAGGAAAGCCTTTTTTTTTTGCTGCTAGCCTAGTTTTGTAACATTTTGATGAATAGTTGTTTACCCTACCCTGTAAAATAGGAATATATTTTCCAACTGTTTATGGAATGCCAAATCATTTAAATCACCTTTAAGTTATTTATGACTATGCAACATATCCCAAGATAACTGATAAAAATGCAACTGTTACTAGTGGCAGGATTAATTCAGGGATTTTTGTTAGTTCCAGATAGTTAGAAATTCTGTTACATTTGAATTTTGTTTTGATCTTAGGTGTCAGTTTTGTTTGTGTGGCTGGATGGTTGATGAATGTGCCAGGGTGACATACTAACGTGTATTCTCATTTACTATTACAAGAATTATGCAGAGCAAAATAATTTCTTGAAGTGACAAACAGATAGATGCAAGTTCTCAAATAAAGAAGATATTGTAAAGCACATTTTAAGTTGACTGGTTTAGTCATTTTAATATTTAATAACTATTCTATTATGGCACTTCCTCTTTTGAAATAAGGAATCATGTATTCTGAACTGTACATAAAAGACTGAATTTTGCCCTTAGTGTCTTGTTCACAAATCTCCTGAAGTCAGTGTGTTCAATAATCACGAGGCCTGAATTTTTCAGTTGCTATTCCATTGTCATTTTCCAATGAAGTAAGAATGCCCACACATCATGGCAAATCTAAAATGGCATTCACAAGACAAAAATGTTACTGTTGGGCAATCCACTTGAATACCTCCCTATTGTGGTGCCTACAGCACCTGAGATCCAGGTACTAGCTGGGCCCAGGACTGCTTAGCTTCTGAGCTCAGATGGGATCAGATGCATTCAGTCTGATCTGGCCGTAGGCATCTAAAGCTGTTGCAGAGGTACCATCAATGATACTGCCTGTGGAAGATCCTCTGAATCCAGTGGGAAGAGAGTTGTTAGTGTCCTCCTGCAAGCAAACACCCACAAGTATTGAATATTTAATGGTCATCCAGCATCAACTTTGCTGGGCCAGCCATATCATCCAGATGGGTGACTTCAGACTCCCAAAGCAAGTTTTATTCTTTCAACTCAGCCAAGGCCTACACTCAAGAGGAGAGTAGAGAAAGCAATTCAGGGACATCCTCAAGGTCAACTTAAAAAAAAAGCAACATCAATGTCAACTCATGGAAGACTATTGCCCAGGACTATCCCAAATGGAGGGACAGTCTGCTGCAGGGATCTCAGTACTTTGAAATCTCATGACAACAACAGGAGATGGAAAAGTGGCAGAAGCAGAAACAGCATGTTGCAGACCAAATAAAAACATCCAGCACCACCCACCCCACACAAAGAAAAACATGGTCGAGCTGCAGTAGAGTCTGTGGATCCTGGATAGGCCTCAGCCATCTTAGGACACACAGATCACAGATAAGACAATCATCTTTGACTGTAAGGGATTGTCAAGAGAAGAATAAGAAGTTGTGGTGCCTGGTGTGGAACTGTTTCTGGGTCTCCTACTTACCACACATGGCAATGAGATCCCCCATCTCCCCATGACCACAGTTGTGTGACCAGGGTTGGGTACTGGAGGAGAAAGGGATGGCCTTATGCATTGGTGTGGCAGTGCTTGTGCAGTATCAGCATCTGAGGTGAGGGTCTGGCTGTGAGGTGGTAGATGGATGCATAGATAGATAGATGGAGGGATGGATGGATGGAAGGGTGGGTGCACATGGATGTGTGTTCCAGCCCCTGGCTTTCCCTCACTCCAACTGGATATTGGCTCTGATCCAGAATAAGTGTTTTTTTTCTGGCCAGACCACCTCCATAACCTTGAGTTTTCCAGGGGCTACCAGCTGCCAGCACCCCACACTTCAGTCTAGAAATTTCCATGGGCCTCTACCTGGCAATACTGGGGTGGCTGGCCATGCCTTACTCATTGCTGAATTTTCCAGGGGCAATCACCTGGCTGCTCTGGCTGAGATACTTAAAGCCCTTTCCTCCCCATTTCACTTCCTAGTGCTCCAGAACCCTGTACCTGCAGGCTAGAAAAAAAATATGGCAGCACCTCAGGTGCACATTGCTCAGGTACCTGATGGCAGTGGCTGAACCTCAGAGGCAACAGGGTTTCCTCCAAGCCAGTCCTGAGGTTCTGCTGACCCCCTTGACCTTCCAGAGGCAAACTCCTGCATCAGCTCCCTCTGGGGGGGGGGGGGGGGGGGGGGGAATGTAGGGGTTTGGGTCATGGGATTCCTGGGTTTGGCCTCTGAGATGTGAGGTTTTTGGGGGTGTGCCCAAGTTCAGGGATATGGGGGTCTCCAGCTGGGTGTATTTGTGCTGGGGTCAGGGTCTGTGGGGCTGTGACCAAGTCTGGGAGCATGGGGGTCCCTACATGGGTGCTCAAGGGCTGGGGTTAGGGTTTGTAAAGCTGTGCCCAAGTATGAGGTTTATCCTAGGCACGTTGTTGGGGTATGAGTGTAGGCCATGGGGTACTTTGTGATGGCATGTTGGGGTGAGAGGACATAGCTCAGGGCCTCCAGGTGCCTGAGTCCTGGGGCCCATGATGGGGACACAGCCACCATACTCCCTACCTTGTCCTCTCTGCAGATTTCCCCCTTTACTGGAGGAAAACATGGAATTCTCATTTTAGAAGAGAAACCCACAGATTTTGCAGTTTTTCAAAGAGCTTTCTGCAGGCTGGCAGAGTTTCAGACTGCAAGAGGTTGGGAGGGAGTGGGAAGAGGCTATTCAGGCAGGGGGTACCATGTCCATATATATGCACATGAACACCAGGCAGCCTAGAGAGCAGCTCCTTCAGGTAAATGTGGTGGTGTGTGTGTGTGTGTGAGGGGGGGGGGAAATTGAGGCCCCCCATAGGGAGGGAGAGGGTTGGGTAAGGCTAGAACTGCTGCCCAGCTGAATGGTGCATGGGGCTTGGGGCCTGGGGCTGCAATGCATGACTGCAGTGCCCTGTTAGGGAGCAGGATGGAGCTGCGGGCAGCTTGTCTGAGGGGTGGGGGGTAGGGGCTGAGACTCTGCCACTGTGCGCACTCCTGGGGGCAGAGGGGGACCTGTGCCCTCCAGATCTGTGTGTGGGGTGGGGGTGAGCATGGTCTGTCCACTGTGGTCTTGGGCTCCTTGCCCTTCTGCCCTCCCTTGGGGTCTCTGCAGCCTGGTGGGTGTGATCCAGCATTGCAGGGCAGAGTGGGGCCATGCAGAAAAGCTGCTTGCCGCTGCAAGCTCTTCTCTGCCCTAGTGATGCATCCTCTGTCCGCCCAGTAGCAGTGAGGGACACAAACCCATGCCACTGCTCCTGCTGCTGTAGTGTGCACAGGGGATGTGTTGCCAGGGCAGCACGGCGCTCACAGGGGCAAGCAGCTTTCCTGCACAGCCCTGCTCTGCCCTGCAGTGCCGGGTTGCCCCCATTGGGCTGCAGGGGCCCCAGGTGAGGGCAGTAGGGCAGTAACCCGAACCCACAGTAAGCAGCACACAGCGTGCACTTGCCTTCACCCCATGCACAGATCTAGGGGGCATGGGTCCCCCCTGCCCCTCAGGAGTGCATGCCATGGTAAGGAGCTTGCCTTGACCCCTGAGCCCACAGCAGGCAGGTAGCAGGAGGGTGGAGCCAGGTCCCACTCCATTGCACCAGCTGTCACCTCCTGGGGCTGTGGACCTGGGTCCCTGATCCCATAGCCCTGCCAGCTGGGGGTGCCTCCAGCAGGGCTGGGGGTCACAGGCTGTGGGTAGGGGGTGAGGAGCATCAGCAGGGATGAGGGTTGTGAGGGAGGAATGAGGGGCACCAGCAGGGCCAGGGGGCCTGTGGGGGGCCTTTCATTTTAATTGCAGATTCTAGGGTTTTTATTAGAGAATTTGTTATTTTTTTATCAGCAAAAACCAGGATCCCTGGTTATAATTAGAATGTGGAACAGACTTGATTCATTGAGCCTGCTTTGATACATTCTAATTACAACATGAATGAGCATGTCTATAGGCAGCCATTGACTCTAAAATAAAGAGGTCAAGAACTGGTAAACCTGATATGGAGAGAAGCTGATGGCTGGTCATTTGCTACTTGGATTTTGGTGGTCTCTGACTTGGAGCCTTTTGTTAACTTGAGAGAGGAGAGCCCCTAAGCTACATAGGCAGATGGATTCATGCATCCTTTGACACTCCTTGTAATCATCTTATATCTTGTGGTTTGGTTCTTCACCTTCTGCTCCCAAGCAAATAGTTAATCTTCCCTTCATCCCTGAGCTCCTATTTTCAATTGTTAACTATTTCTCCCCTTCACTAAATAGTGTTGCAATGATCTATCCAACTGCTAGGGAGAGGAAAGACATGATGTGGGAACTATTTGGGGAAATAATGATAAATTTCTTCTCCCCTTCAGTCACACACACTAATCTTGTTTTCTCATTCATGTCCCAATAAGCAGACAAGTTGTAATTTATCTACATTACTAAAATCTCATAAATTCCATGCACATAAGTGGTGTTGGAGCAATGTGACTTGCAGCCCTAAAACAGTATCTGCTAGTAATAAGAGTCACCGGATGCCACCTATGCCATATACCCTTATGGCCGACCAGTCATTTTTACTTTTATCAACTACAAGCATAAAGTTTGAACATTCAGCCTATTAAAAATACATGAAAATAATAAGCAAATACTGTGAAAGAGCTTAAAAGAAAATAAGGATGAGTTATGCAGTAATGGTTTCTCCTGCATGAACATCTGTGGCTCTGCAGAATTTTGTTACGATCAGTTCAAGAAGTTGGGATAAGAATATGGACAACGTTGCTTTCTTGGGAAACTCACAAAGTTGCAGTTGAAAACCTATAGCCATTTTATAATGTTTTTTTTCCAAGCAGTAAAAACCTCTGGCGTATAGCTCATTATCCTTTAGAAAGTGGGTACTGCAGTATGTAGCCTTCAGGAGAAAAGAAAGACAGCATGTCTACCAAGAGAGAATGGAGCAGCAGAGTGAGATCATAAAACACACAGGGATGAAATCAGGATTGTTGTTTCCCAATATAGTTTCCATTGCCTGTCACTTCCATGCAGCTGTTAATCGCCTCCCCAAGGAAAAATAACTGTAACAACACAACATATAATTTATCTTTTCAGCTGGTTTTACTTTATCTGCAATTCTACTCCAAAGAGTGACTGTGTTCAAGGAAGGCATCCCTTGACTTAAAAAAAAGAATTTTCTCCAACTCTAGCCTCTTGCTTGCTAATATTTCAGTCCAGTGTCCACCATCTTACAAGTGATTCTACTGATTTCAGTGGGAATATTTATAAAGTGGCAGACTCTGAACTTTAGTTTGATCCCCTGGGTATTCAGATTAATCTCTGCCAAATTTAGTAAACATAAGAATTTATATTTTTTACTAGCTAATTGCCCATCAAGAATGATGGATTTCAGGGAGAGTTTACATGCCCCCCCTCACCCTTTGGGACTGGCCATGTAAAGACTCCCCCTGCCACCGCTGCTTCCTCCTCCAGCCTCTGGTGCATGGGGTTCCCTCCCCCCACTCATTTCCACCTCAAGGCAGGGCTTCCCCACTCCCTTTCCTCCCTCTCCACCACCTCCCCCTCCCAGCCAGTTATTGTTGGGTCTGGGCAGCAGGCAGGAGGGGGGCACCGTGACTGTGACCCCCCTCCACTCCCTGCTTCCCTTTCTTCCCTGCTGCCTGACCCTGACAACAACTGCCACCATGACCCCCTCTTTCTCCTCCCCCAACCCTGTGCCCACCTGGGCCCATGTAGCCGCCTTCCCTTCCTGCTGGCTTTTGTCAGGGCCCCCTTCCCACTCCCCTCCCTCCCTACCACCTGGCCCTGACAACAGCTGCCACCATGATCCCCCTTTGCCTCCCCCCTGCCCGCTCCCCTCTCTCCCTTCCTTTCTGCTTGCCACATCCCCCTCCCTGCTGGCTGTTCTGGGGGGGTCAGGGATAGATGTCAGAGGGGGGTGCCACTACCATGACCCCCCCTTCACCCTCAGACAAGGAGGTGTGGAGAAGCCCTGTTGCTTGGGCAGCTGGGGCATGTTTGCTGCCACCACAAACTTCCTCAGCAGTGGGTCAAACTTGGGCCTGCACAGCCTGAGCCTGTGCAGCCAATCGCCATCTGCCCTCTTGGCAGCGCACGCACAGTTGGCCAAAAGCATTACAGATGGACAGACTAAACCCTTTATATATATAGAATTCTTCTTGACCTTGCAGAGTCAACACAGTTAAGCGTTAATTTAATTGTTCTAGTGCCTCATGAACAGTACTGATTCTCAAGCTTCCCTCTTTTATACCAGTGCACATTACAGGCAGAATGGGTGTGCCAAAGTCACAGAAGGTATACTTTGACTTGCAAATTTTTGCCATTCATGTACAAAAGGAATAATACCTGTTTCAATTTTAGGAATTGGTCATTAAAAGATGCAAACGTTTCTTTTCCTCTAAGCTGAGCATAATGGATACAGAAGTCTGCTGAGAAGGGACAAAGAAATGTAACTCCCTGAATAATTTTTCAGGCTGTAACTGAACTTTTGGTATTGTATTGAACATATTACATACTATAGAAGTCAACGGATACTGTATCGCCATATGATTATTAGACATCTTTAAATCTTTCTTCCAAAAGATAACAGAAGAAAAAAAAGGAACAAAGAAAGCTCTATCCCTTTCAATTTGGTTCAAAATAAGTTTACATGTGTTGAGAGGTTCTGTAGGTTGTAGCCATGTTGGTCTCATCTAAGAAAAGATATCATATTCACCCAAAGAACTTTGAGACGTTCTGAAATTTAATATAGTTCTCAAGTAAGAGTCTGTTTTTCCTACAGTTTTATCTTATTATAAAGCTATAATTTGTACTTAGTCACAGATTTATACCAGATTTATATGCAGTGGTACAAGGGTTTGTAGCAACAGAACTTTTACGAAGGGGAAACATATTTCACTTGTTGGATTTACTTACACGGGAGTCAAATGATAAAAAAACCCAAAAAAACAATCTTTCCCCCCACCCCCCCAAGAATTTCCAAACCTGGAGGAATTACAGGTAATAAAATACTTTAGGTCCCTGTCTCACTGAATGACACACATCTCAGGCAATTTCTGTCTCTACTTGCTTGTATAAAGCAACTTAAAACTGAATGCATGAACTTCTGAAAAAACGGCAAAGGAAAAGAAAAAAATTCAGCTGAGCTCTGCTTAATGACTTGTGATCACTCTTGTTGGTACAGTTTAACTTGGGTAAAATGTGTGACTCTGTGTTTGAATAACCTAGAAGTTAGGCTCATAGATTCATAGATGTTAGGGGCTGGAAGGGACCTTATAAGATCATCGGGTCCAGTCCCCCTGCACTAGGCAGGAAACACTGATGAAAATGCCTGATGGTTACCTCAGTGGGGCAAAAAGGCAAGAATTCTTTCTGCCCAGTGTGCAGAAACAAAATAAAAACCACTGATATTGATGGTGGACACTCAGATCAAATGCTTCCAACATCGGTGATACATTTTTAACTAGTTAAACTTAGCTACTTACACTTCATGTATGTTCTCCCCAAGAGACTGAAATCCAAAAATCTTTAGGACTACCTTGTAACAGGGTGCCATCCCAGGGGTGGCTGCAAACTCCCTAGAAGCCCCCAAAGTTCCTCTTTTTTTCCATACTCACTCTGGGAATAGTCTCCCCTTCACTTGCCCACCATGTCTTCATGTCTTTTATGGTTATAAAGGGGAGGCTGCCCCAGGGTTTCCCAGAACTAGCTTTGCTTGAAAGAACACCTGACGGTGGTGGTCCTTTGGCTTCTGCCTCTCTACACTGGCTGGTCTCGCAGCCCCAGCCTACTGCTCTAAGCCTGGCTTCTGGCCCCCTGCCTAGCTCAGCCCTGAACCTGACACTTCAGCAGGGTCCAAGACAATCACATGCCCCTAGGACACTAATGGGACCTCCGAACCACCTCTTTAGCTCCAAACCCAAGCCATCAGTGTAAACTGTAACATAAACCATAAGCCACTAAGCTATAACATAAACATCAAGGTCACTTGCCTGTTTAAAAAGTGTTTCTGTCTCTGAGTTGCTCTTTCTTGTTCCCAGACTGGCTGAGCTGCTTGATCCCAGCCTCTTAGTAGACTCAAGGCAGGGGGCTGCTGGGCCACTGTCAAGATCTCCACACTCTGCAACTCTCAGAACTGGCCTCCCTGACTAGCTCAATCCCAGGGCTTATATAGCTCTGGCATGAGTCCTCTTCTAGATATGTGATGCCTCAGTCAACTGATCTGACTACAGAGCTATCCTTTAACCCCTGCTCTGCTGGCTGCCTGTGCTATAAGACTCTGTTTTTAAAGGGGCCGTACCACTCTCCAGTAGCAGGGCCAGGGTTCCCTGTTACATACCTCAACATTCATTTGCTGCATTGTTGCATGGTATTATGTACCTAAATATCCTAAATGAGCACTTGAATAGTTCAATTAGACCTGGGCTCATCATTCACAATAAGCGTTTTATTCAGAGAAAGTAGTCTTTTTGCCTTTTTTGTAAGTTACAGAGGTGAAATTTTCATGAAATTGATTTGTGGGAGTTAATTTCAGCTGATACATTCTTCCAGGCTCTCTTCTTCCTTTGATTGTTGGATGACTTGTGATTAGTCACTTATATGTTGTTTCTGCTCCCTGATTGGATGATCTAGCCTTCAGAAATTATTGTTATTCCACGATTAAATCAGTTGTCACTATTTGTCTGGATTTTTTTTTCCACTCTAACATGAACGATGTCTCTAATGGAAGCACTTAAAGTAAATCAAAATCATAAACTTATTTTTTTAGAAGTACACTAGTACATCTGCTGTTTTCTTCCCCCTTAGATGCTGCCATGAGGGGTATCTTAAGGTGTAACAACAAGAATAATGTTATATAATAATTTTATTCTTGAAAAAATAAGTAAACACATTACAGGTATGTTCTATATAGAACTTTACTTATTCAAAGGTTTTGAGCAGATGTTGGATAATAGGTCTGATAATATGAGGTTCCAGCACTCCAGGCATCAGACCATGGATTTAAAGAGTGAGGTTGTATGCTGTGACTTTAAGAGGTCCAACATAGATCTCCCAATTCAGCTGAAGATGGCCTTAAGCTTCTGATGTACCTTATTCTGAATTCTCAGCAGCTCTAAGCAACCTGAAATGCTGCTGAAGTTGTGGAAGCTTCTTCCTGGGTAATCAAAACTGTGTAGCTCTGCCTACTCCACTCCAGCCCCAGCTTTTACCAACACCCCGAAGCTAGAGTTTGTGATTGTTCCTCAGACAATGACCTTCAGTGTCCTCAGCAAAGGAATTTTACCCCAGCTGCCTCCCAGAGCTTTTAGTTTCCTTTTACAGTAGGCCATCTTACTGTATAACTAGAGCAGGATTATATCATCATCCAAGGATTCCTCAGTCACATAATACAGAGCTAACATCCTGCCTTCCTGAAAAGCAAATTTAGCTGGCATCCCAGCATAAATTAGTATGTTGGCTTTCCCTGGGGAAACTAGCCTGTTTTTTTTTAAATCCAAACCTTATTGATCAAGGGTAATATTATTGTTCAATCAAAAGGAATCTTGTGTAACTGAGCTTCAGATAAACAAAGTTGTACTGAACAAAAAGGTGACTGAAATGCAACTGCCTTGGATAATGGAGAATAGCAGCCAAGTACTAAAGACTGCAGTTGCATTGGCCAAATACCAAAAACTGCAAGCATTTAAGGCTGTGAGTGGAAAAAAAATTTTTTTATGAAATGTATGGGAACTTAAAAGTCTATATATACAGCTGTCAAGATCTTATTAAAAGGAAAAGCACAACCCCTTGCATGGCATTTATGTAAAAAAATCTAATTGGTTTGTGGCAGAATTTTTGAGCACCAAAATAAAGTAAACTGGGAACTCTTAAGTTTTGCCTTTATATTTATTTGCTTTAGTCTTTACTTGTATTGAGGGCCCCAGACAGCGTGCTGAAGTTTTATACTATTAATACAATTCTTTTATAAAGTCTTTGTCAGACATAAACTCATTTGTTAGATGCTTGATATTGGAGTGAATTACAAGGCTAACACTACTCCTGCAAGGAAAAAAAAAGTGGAATCACTCCAAACAATAAAAAGGGATACAGCAGAGACTTAGTCCACTAAGAAGGCAATGGTGCCAACTATACAGTTTCAGATCTAGTCAACTTTATCACAAACTTTCATATGAAAAAGGAAGTCTAGCCAACCTGATTTAAATGGGTGCTTTGTTTATAATTCATCTCTATTTGGTGCTGTACTCACATCAGTCTCCCAGTGTTGTCAAAAGCAGATCTAGTATGTTCAGAGAAGTTGGTTGGTGTAAAAAAACAAAACAAAACCTTCCAAACTCAGAATGCTTATTGACAAGTCACAACAGAAATGTTTTTTTTAATATTCAAACTGGAGTCAATTATGCTTTTTCTTATCCCTCTGCCATCACTGCACTCCCAGGCTCAATAAGAGAGCAAAAATAGACATTTATAGGTTTATAGACAATAATATGCAAGTGTGGAAATTCTGAAAATATTAGACGCAGATAATTCTGGAAAACTCATGAGCTCTTCCCCATGAATTATATATGTATATAATATGGTTCAAAATAACTTTACAAAATTCCAAGAGAATTGTTTGCATGTGTTGAGAGGTTCTGCAATTTGACACAGTTCTCATGTAAGAGTCTGCTTTTCCTTTTGTTTTATCTTATTATAAAGCTATAGTTTGTACTCAGTCACAGATTTATATGCAGTGGGACAAGGGTTTGTAGAAACAGAACTTTTATCAAGAGGAAACATATTTCCCTTTTTGGGTCTAATTATATGGGAGTCAACTATGAAAAAACCAAGCCGCCCCCCCCCC